>NC_139947.1:7131809-7194309 GCF_963454915.1 Gymnoscopelus microlampas | reverse complement strand
AAAAAAAATATATCGGGGTTATCACGGGCCTGGAACACCCTAAAACCAACCAGAAAGTGGCCTTTTGAGGCACTTCCTGTTTTCCGAGAAAAATATAACTTACATATTTGGAATCAGCGTCATCACATTAGTCTAAAGCCAGAGTATCGAAGAAAAATACAATTTCTAAAAATGTAACGAGGGTTGACCTTTGCAGTCTTTTCGCTGAACTTTGAGCTTTATCAGTGTCTAAAAAAATCAAGGCTGGTGCCAAAAAATCTGGCTTACTCTCAATATGGATGGAGAGAAGTTTTAGATTTTTAAAAAATATCTGGAGCGATTAGTTCCAGATTTTGTGCTCAACAAAATCTGTTTTTTATTCAAAAGTCAACGTCCAATCTTTTTGGTGAGCTTTTGTATTTCCCAAGGTCATAGAAAATCGAGACCTATCCCATTCGATTCAGCGTCCTTTTCTAAGTCTGAAAAAGTTTTTTTTAATTTAAAAATAAAATATTTTAAAAAAATGTGAGAAAAGCTAGACTTTGAACTATTTCAAAAATCTTTAACTTCTTATTAAACAATTCTAGACTATTGTTTAACCTACCATTCAACTCTAAATCATCTAAATAAGAGGGTTGAAGGGTCAAAATAAAATAATGATAATAATAATATGTTTGTGAAAAAAGCTTCAAGTTTATGAAACTTTAACGCTTGTTTAAGCCACTTTTTAAGGGTCATACAAAATCAAAACCTAGCCCATTCAATTCAGCGTCCTCTTCTGAGTCTGAAAACATGTTTTTTAATTAAAACAAAATATTTTAGAAAAATGTGAGAAAAGCTAAACTTTGAACTATTTCAAAAATCTATAACTTCTTATTGCAGATCGGCTATTTTCTTTTTTTCTCTCTTTCTTATATTATTTGACAATTTGGCCAATGTTTGACCAGTTTATAGTATAGTTTGTTGATTACTTGTAGTACAGTCTTTTTCTTTGATTTGTTTTCATTTATTTTCTAAGGTATTAAAATTATTACTTAAATTGTCAGGGTCTTGACCCACAGGTTGAGAACCGCAGACATCCTTCATGCACAAGGCGGACAGTGTTGCCAGATTTTGCGATAGAAATAAGCAACCAGGTCTATGGAAATTAGCCCAAAAGAAGCAACTATGACTAATTGAAAATAGCCAATCTACAAGCTCACAACGGGTTGCGATGCGACGCGCTGTGAGCTTGTAGATCTGCTATTTTAAAACAAAACTCTTATCTGGAAGAAAATGTGAAAAATTAGGAATATTTTTGAAACATTTTAATACGAATCTTGTATTGGGGGTCCCCCCTGGCATAACATGTGTTCAGATGGGGGTCCGTTGATTGGATAATAGCCTACATATTAATCTGGGGGTCCTTGACATGAAAATGTTTGAGAACCACCACTGGTTTAAACGACAGTAAGGAAGCAAGCCCAAAAAACTTCACAGAAAAAGAAGCCCAAAGTCGCTTATAATAAGCGGATATGGCAACACTGAAGGCGGAGCTTGTTAGTTTTGAAATCACACCGGAAGGCAGAGGAAACGGCTGTTGGCTGAGAGATTTCTTTTTCAAACCGGGGTGCTTTCGTGTTTACTGTACTAGATAACAGGTAAGTTTAATTAGTTTATGGAATTAAAATGTTATCCAAACACGGTCGTACACGGTTACATTACATGAACTAACACGTTCATGTAACCGTGCACGACCGAGTTGTAGCCATGGTTCACACGACGCTCGTCCTTTCACGAGCCTCATAGCCGGAATTTCAACCTGTTTTTTGCACTTTCAACCCGTACATCAACATAAATATTCATACTTCAACTATAAAGTGCTTACCCCACGGCCACGAATGTTACAATTTTAATCGGGTGTGTCTAAGTACCCGCATCTTCCGTATTGTTGAATAAAAGATATTTTAATCCGATCGGTGGCCATTTTCTCATAGTTGTAATGCATGTGTATAATGTAATACACCTCCCAACCGACGGTCGCGTAGTTTAAAGCATACAGAAAACTCGGAGAAAATGGCCACCGATCGGATTAAAATTACTTTTATTGAACAATACAGGAGGTACGGATACTTAGACCCTCCCGATTCAAATTGTAACATCCTTGGCCCTGGGCTAAGTGCTTTATATTTGAAATCTGAACGTTTATGTATGGGTTGTAAATGTAGAAAACGTCATGATATGATCATGTTTCAGGACTAACGGTTTATCAACCGCGTTTACATAGAAAGCAATGTGTTTACACCATTTAATATAAATGTATGATGTTACAATGCGACCAGGCATCCTAAAACGTTAAAATATGATTCAACTTGTTATAACATTAGCTCTTAAAAGAGAGCTGTTGGCCACATATCCCTTTGGTGAGGCCACATTTGTTTTGACTGTAATTATTATTTTATATATGAATCTTGTTTTTAACCTACAGTAAAAAGTAAAATAATTTAATTAAGAGACAGAGAGTACAAATGGTACCAATGTATCCTTAAGGAGAATAAATTAACATTGAGGATTTTAGTGTGCAGACAAATTTGGTAATCCGTTTTTTAACTTAAGTTTTGTTTTGCAGACAGTAGCTAACAAAAGCAGGTAATGTTTATCATCAAAGTGGGCTCCAGGGACCCTCAGGGGTCATTGGGGGGTTTCCATGTGGTTCCCAGCTAAATGAGATTATATAGCATGAAACTCAGTTTAACCACTTAAACCCTATAAATTGCCTATTTGAAAATGGCAGATCCACAAGCTCACAGTGCATGGTGATGCGTTGTGAGGGTGTAGATCAGCTATTAAAAAACAGTATAAACAACATTTGTGGAATATTTTTGAAACACTTTTGTAAATCTTGAGTCCTTAGCCAAGTACATACTAATTAGGGGGTCCTTGACATGAACATGTTTGAGAACCACTGATTTCATTTGTATAACATGAGTTCATTAATCAGTATGCATTGTGAAACACTTTGCCAAGTTCATCAGAAGAACTGGTTATCACACACCTTCAATTAACCCATTAAGACCTGAGGCCGATTCTACAAAATGTCTTCTAAATGTATTTGTTTTTAACTTGTGTTATTATGTCAGTGGTTCTCAAACTTTTTCATGTCAAGGACCCCAAAATGTATATGTATTTGGCCACAGACCCTCATCTCAAAATATTTTGTTCTAGGGACCCCCAGAAACAAAGATTTGAGTTACAAATGTTCGTTAAAAATTCAAAGATTTGCACACATTTTCAAGATTTTTCTAAAATAACAGATCTACAAGCTCGTAGCGCAGCACTCGGTGCCACGCTATGAGCTTGTATATCTGCTGTTTTTGAGTAGCCAAAGTGTAAAATAATGCTTTTTAGGTCAAATCTAAAAATGACACAGAATCGAATGCACTTAAAAAGCGCATAACCATTCAGTGTTCAATTCAGGGATTTGAATCGTCATATATTTGTAACAATGATTACTGTCTCATTTCATCGTTCTTTGACAAACTTCTACCATCTATTTAACAGGCCGTCACCAAGAAAGCCCTTGCCTTAATTTGGATGGTACTACAGTTGGCAGTGGCTATGTAAGTCATCAATCAATCAACACAAAAAGGAGAACACTCCATACACACACACACACCTAAAAGAAATGTGCTCAAAGTTTTTCCTAGTGCACAGTCACACGCACATTTTTGGATTGCTCCTTAAAATCCCATGTAACCATCTTCATGGTTTACGCCAGGCAAATTTAAGCTGAACCTAATTGTCTCTTTTACAGGCAGCTTGGTACACACCTGGCCGGGGAAAAAAACCTGCTACAGACTTCCTGGAGGAGCGATTGAGGAACACCAGGAAGCGCATGAGAAGGCTGAAACGACCACACCACCAAGAACCAGAGGAACAGACCGTCCCTAGTACACCAGGTAATACTAATAACCAATGTTAATTATCCCCACCAGGCTAGATTGGACAGATGCAAGGGATTATATTTGCGGTCCCATGACTCTTCTGTCCATCATCTTCTAAAAACTAGTCTCAGGCACCGCTGGACCGATTGGCGACTTTTCACACACTCCAAGTAGGCCAGAACCTCAAATACTTGAAATCAGCTATAATGAATCTGTACTTATCATTCAACAGAATCTGATGTGCCTCCTGAAAAACTTATTGAAATGGTTGAATGGATGAAGGTCAGTAGGTGTCCAGTGTCCCAGGTTGAGGACTACATGAATAAAACATCTCTACATGGAGGCAAGTGGATTCGCAGCAATGGAACTAAAGGCCTACCGGAAATATTGGCGTATAGTTCCCTAGGCTTGTAGACAATCCTGGCATGGTAATACATTATTTTGCTATTGCAGTTTTGCCTATTTGAATGATACTCTATTTGACTGATACTCTGCAATGCACTACAAGTTTATGTTTAACCACCTAGACCCTACAATATATACTTTGTAGACAGGAGTCCACAGGGTTCTACTTGGTCCACTCCTTTTTTCTCAAACTGTTGTCACACAATGGTGTGTTTATCAAAGAGCTTATCTACAATACCCTACTGCTTGCATACACTCTTATAAGTAGACTCATAAGTGATTTTATTTTAATTTTCTCATTTTACAATTGTTACAACAGTTTATATAATGTTATGTTCTCTTCTGTGTAGACCCAATTCTTCGATCTCCTAATCTCTCCACCTGGTGTGGAGAATTTGATTTGTGGGATTCCTCAAGAGGAAGAACTGCACACTTCAGGTGGGGGTTTCATTTAACATAATGGTTAAATAAACAATAATGAACTGTAACTATGTTTCTTAGCAGGTGCTGAGGTTATGAGTTGGGTCTCTTGGATTCTTTCCTGCTTTCTTCACTGTCCTCTGGTCATAGAGATTCTGAAGGGCAGAGCGCTTAGACCCCAAGGCGGTTACCCTCGGCACAACTTTGGGGTTTCACATAATGATATCTGGGTGGTTTTCTATCAGCTGACATGAAAAGCATTCTCTGACCGGGTCAGCCTGTGACTGAGCACTTGGTGTTCAGATAAAACTTGTATTCTGACCATGTGACATTGGTGTAAAATCACTCCTCTGTGTTTGTATAGGTGCACAACACATGCAGTTTGAGTCAGCCTGGGCCCTGACCAGAATCCCCTCAGCTACCTTCCTGCCAACACGCACTGTGCCCATCTTCATCTGTCTACAAGGACATCCGGGAACAGGTTAGCACCTTTTTACCCACGAATAACAGAGCAACATAAGTTTAGTTGGGAATTAACTGTCCAATTGAACTATCAGGGCGACATATGAAAATATGCTTTAGAGGAATGTCTGGTGCTGTATGCAGTTTGGAACCCAGGATGTAAGGTGATGGAGACCATTACACAAGAGGTGTATATATGGAGCTGACTAATTTGTTTGCTGATTCCATGATGACACATTGAGGTTAGACACTCCATAATTGGGCGTAGCTGCATTTGGAACTCCTTATATCAGGGGTCTTCAACCTTTTCAGGCCAAGGACCCCCTAACTGAGAAAGAGATGAAGAAGGGACCCCCACTATATATTACATAAAATTGTGTTGCAGATTAAAGCTTTTCATAGATGTTGGATTCATGTTAATGTGTGTTGTCAGACATTTAACGACTTAAACCGTCAATACTTAGTAAACTTTCACTCTGTACTTGGTCTGCTCTTTTTCCCCTCTTTGCCGAAAATAGCCGATCTACAAGCTCGCAACGCCTCGCGCTGCGAGGCGTTGTGAGCTTGTAGATCGGCCATTTTCGGCTAAAGTTGTCCGTAGAATAGGGATGCTATTGTTCGAGTGGTTTGTATAAAGAAACAATGATCTTATCACAGAGATTTGGCCGACCCCCTGTAGCAACTCTGAAGACCCCCTAGGAGTCCCAGACCCCCTGTTGAAGACCCCTGCCCTGTTATGGCTGACTCATGGTGACATGAGCGTGGCATGGGGGATCTCCTGTAAGCCAATTTTAATATAGGTAACTAGAGTTTCGGGGGGCTACGCCCCCCTCAACCCCAGCCGCGCACGGGGCCCAGCGTGGCCGTGTGTATATTGGGGGACCCAAATCGCCGGAGTGAAACTGTGGAAAAGTTTTTTTGAAAAAGGAAAAAATTTGAAGAAATAATATTTGTTATGTTTCAGGGGGTCCACAGGGGGTCCGCGGACCCCCTGATGGTCCACTGACCCCCTGTGGAGTGTTGGGACGCGCGGGGACACCCCTGGAACATTGCGGACCATTTCGGTGTTTTTATTTTTTTCATGAAGGTGGTTGCTTGTTTCTGGCGCAGGCTGTGCAAACCTGGCAACCCAGCGCATGCTGCCGCACGTTTAAGTGGCGTAGCGTCATGAGGGTCAGTGGGGCCGTGGCTCGGTCAGTGAAGACCCTGTAGTGCGGATGATATGTGGCATAGAGGGGCAGATTGTAAATCCACAGAGGAAACATCCGTGGGCTACCATTGGTTCAGCGATGTGTGCGGTCGCCCTGCGGCCCCTCCTCCTCCACCAATGTGCAGTATTGAGAGCCCTGACGTGACAACAATTGGAGCGATGGGCACTGCACTGTGGTTGGTTAGGGTACACCTAGGGCCCAGGTAGAACCCAGTTAAAGCCTGCATGGGCAAACCCAGTTAGGACCCGCCTTGGTCCCACATAAACATGGCTAGTTGGGGCCCACCTAAGGGCCAGGTAGAAGCTACTTATAGCCTGCATGGGCATCGCAGTTGGGACTGAAGTGGATGCCGCTGACATTGCTGACATGGGGTCCATATGGTTTAGCCCACCTTGAAAGCATATGGGAACTACGCTGGCATGCTGGCTGTAATGCAAACGCTGCATCATACCTGCAGTGTGTAGTTTGATGTTGTGTGTGTAGCAGATATACCTGCAGTGTGTAGATCAATGTCCATAGGAAAGTCAATGCCCAGCAGTGTTTTTTTTCCCCAGCAGAGTTTCTAGTGTCTCTGTGTCTCTCTAGAAGAGGTTGCACATGAACTCTGCAGCCGCACTGAGGCGCTCCAACACAAACACTCTGACATTAAGCTGCTTCACACAACAAACATCAGCACCACGCTGCTGTTTGTCCAAAAGACACAATATCTCCTCTCCCACCGACGTCATGTGTTCATTTATCGACAGCCGTACAGACTCCTTTTGACACATTTTACGTCGTTTATCCAGCTCTCACTGACTCTCCACATCGGGCTGTTATTTTGCTGCGATCAAGTCAACGATGTGAGAGATTAGCTATCACAGACGGACGGACAGGGGGTGAAACATAGTCTTGCGGCATGCCTTTCGGCCTGGCGGAGACAATAAAAAACCGAAAGTAAAGGAAATGGCCATTTCTGCAACAGAAGTAGTCAATAAACTATGCTATGAAAACATGGGCCACATTGGCAAAGAATGTAAGAAAGAGGCAATGATGTAGAAAATAGCCGATCTGCAAGCTTACAAAGCCTCTCAACGTGAGGCGTTTGGAGCTTGTAGATCGGCTATTTTCACAATATTTACTTGTGGAACGGAGTCAAACAGAATGGGGGGGTCCCAGATCAAGTACGTGTATTTGGGGGGGGGGGCGGCGTGAAAGGGTTGATAAACACTGCTGTAATCGGAGCGAAATTATCTGAAATTACTACATGACCATAATGCAGGCTAACATGCGTTGCACGGGGCGGTCCTGCCATTACGTTAGTTACTGTAGTTGCTGTGGAGCTACATAGTTCTCCAGAAGACACACACAAACATACACCATGTACAATGGACGAACTGAGCAGCAATATAGACATTCACCACACGAACGTGCATTGTTGACAAAGTGATTGCACAGCCGCTGCAGGCATGACAACCAGGTTAGCGTTAGCGACATGGCAGCTATCACAGCGCCCTGTCCGTCGTGCTGCAACTGCCTGTGATGGCTACAGCAGTAACAGCAAGCTGTCTGCGATGCCATTGTCTGGAGACTGCTCTTAGCGTGACACGACCAATGAGAGTGAGCGCTGTAGTTGTTGCTAAGATACGGTGGCGTCTCTGCCCCATAGCTTGTAGATCTCTCACACATGATTGGCGTAGGCTGCGTTGCCAGGTCTGACTTTGTGTCTAAGCAATGGTCGGCTTATTTTTGCGCGCCTTTGGGCTCGTTTGCATTGTGCGCACGGCAGCGCTTGTTTAGCGTACGTCAGCGCGACGTGGCAACGGACGTGGCAACGTGAAAGGTGATTGGCTGGTGAAAAGAAACACCCGACGTTACACCAGAAATGGTGCCTGGAGAAAATGGTGACCAAAAAAAAAGTTTGGAAAAAAAGGAAAAAAAACCCTCAGCGGCTGCGTGCTGTTGTGGTGATGAGGTCGTGCGCACGGTAAACGGTACGAAGCTGGCTCCCCTTCCGTTTTGTCCGACATTTGGTGAGTAGAATTAATTATGTTGCGCGGTGGAAAAGCTGTAGTGAGCAGTGAGATGTCCCCTACGCGAGGCGTAAATTCAGCGCGGCCGCCGTGGCGAGTGAGTTGGCCACATGTGGTCTGGCGGTGCGTTGTTTAGTCGATAACAGAGCTGTGGGGTGTGGACACGGAGGGTGCGGAAGTTGGTCGCCATTTATATAGTTAGATTGTCTGATCACAGTTATGAGAAAAAGCGTTCATCTGTATACATTTATCTATTGAAGAATAGTGAAAATAGCAGATCTACAAGCTCGCAACATCTCGCAAAGTGATGTGTTGTGAACATGTAGGTCGGCTACTCTCACTATTTTTCAACATTTTTAAATGCCTGGCCTGTTCTGGCCATAGTACATAATGGTATTATTGGCCCCGGTCATTGTCAGTCATTTCTTTTTTGTTTACAAAGCCTAAAAGTCGGAACCGAAATGTAATTCGTCCAATGTTTAATGCCAAAACGGTTACATTGTTGATCATAATTATTTGTATGACAATTAACCAAATGTTTTCCTAATTTACACACTTTTTCAAATGTATTTAGTCACTGTATTTTGTTCTGTGGTTTGCTGTGTTGTAGGCTTATGCTGAGTTTAACAGGATCGCCACCACACACCTAGAGACAGACTTCTTTGATGCTCTGGATCGCTATACACCACAATTGGTCACTATCTTAAAGTCCAAGAAAGGTGCCATTAGAGATAAATTATCCGGAATTGTGCAGCAAATTGATGGGTAAGTCTACAACATGCTTCTTATATTTGTAATTATCATGACTAAGTTTATGTACAACCTATTACCCCAAATAGTACTTATGCTTCCCGGCTGTATTACAGAGTGTTAAAGTATTGCTAACTATTGATCGTTGTTGATAACTAAATGCTGTGGATTGTACTATTTTTAAATCACATCTCCAATCAGCAACTGTTCTCTGCAACTGTTCATCAAACATATATTGTGGTGTTTCATGCTGTAACTGTACTGTAACTTGTGATGGTCAGATCTTGAACTTTATTTGTTCATTATCCACTTGTAGAAACCCGACGTGACCGCGCTGGGTAGGCTTGTTCTCCGAGGCCTCCTTCTTCTGCTTGGAGATGACCACAGCAGTTTCTACACCACTGTCTTGGTAAGTTCTCATAGTTACACCTTAAAGGTCCAGTGAAATTACATTTTCGTTAATTTTATTTTGAAGTTTCAGTCTGAAACGGCCTTGCAAACCAATCAGAAGGTTCAATCCCTTCAGGTTATAGCACGGTGGAATCTCACTCACATGGTGTGCAGTGTAAGTGTTTGTAGCCTGCACTCACACGTTGCTCAAGGGAGAGAGAGATGGCCACTATGCAGAATGTTTGTTACCAAGTTGCTTATTTCTAGCCTAAAATGTTTTCAGATACATATTTTACTGTGCTGTTTACCATGAGTAATATACTGTCAAAAACAGTAGGCCAACCAATGTTGATAAAACTTCTCAATGCAGATGTGTGTGAAGTGTCTACATTTCCCTGTTGTAATGTTGTTTTTGTTTGGTTCTGTACAGGATTGTGACAGCGAAAGTGAAGACGCCTGGTCAGAGGTATCGGTCGGATTGCTGACTGTGAGCAGTGAAGATTCACCTCCCTCAGATGGTGTCGACCTTCAGCCAGTGTCAACAGCCATCATCCTTGAAGGAGGTATTGTGATGGATAATTTCCATAACCTCCCTCAAGCACCGTGCCTGCTGTCTAGCCTGACGTATGCACTCAATTTGAAGTACCCTAATGATATGAAGAACATATTGAACTTTATTCAAAGAGTGATGCTTGGCTTGGGAAAGGAAAAAACTACCCCCCAAACTGCAAAGTCTTAAAAACCTCCTGTCATTTTAGAAAGATTGTATAGTGGATAACTGGTAGGCAGGTTGTCCTCAGCCCTCCTTTGTGACAGTAGACTAAAATGCATGCATTTTATTTTTCTCATGCATGAGAAAATGTTGTAAAGTGATAGGAGTTCTAAATGAAGCCACTTTTATTCATTTTAAGTACTTTAGAGCTGCAAATTATTAAGACTTTGAATGTAATACCATTAAGTAAAAGTAAGGCACTTTTTTGAAATTGACAAGTGTTCACTTGTTCATGTGTGAAATAATGTACTCTTTCAAACTGTAATGGGGCTGTCCACACTAAGCATATCACTTTTGTCAATCCTATCGTTGTAGAATTATTTAGTTTAAATACAGTGCAGACATGATCATTTCAGTGGGCAGTTGCTCATGTCTTCCAGAGTTCCAGCAAATCACTCATATTGTCATCATCAACACAGATACTGTTCGTCTTTAGTTGTGTTGAACAGGAGGAGAAGGATGGAGGGGCTACTAGGCTACAATTGCAGTAGCAACACAGAAATGTGTGAGGAATTAATTAGCATAATGACTTTGTGGACGAAAAGAGGTTCACAATCATTGGCTACTCTAAATTCTATAAAATAAATTAAAAATGTGTACATATAGTGCTTGGTGTGGATGGCCCGTTAGGCTTTATTAATTACGCCATTTGTATTACTAGAGCACTTGTCAGTGTGTTTTGTCAGACCGTTGGTTTAGTCTGCAAAGTTAGTACACGTTTGGTCATTATAAGCCATGTTGGGTATTGTTTTTGTGGAATCGCTTGTAAATAATGGTGGTTTGGTTTGTAATTTAAATTTGCAGATCAATTATTTTCAAATAGCATTTTTATATAGGTGTAAAGTGCTCATGTGGCATATATTCACTTACAAAATATCCAAATGCTTGCAGACATTTTCACGATTTCTTTCATAAATAGCAGATCTACAATCTTCTATATGTTATATATTTCATCTGTTAAATCATAAAAACAATGCTTAAAGCAGTTCAAAGCAGGTCTAAATGCCTTGGTTCAATAAATGTGAAGATTCAAATCATATTGTCTGTCTTTATTTTTATATTTTCACATTTTGGGAAATGTAAGGTAATTTTGAACAAGATGTAGCCTTACAGTATATCAGCATACACATAATTTAAAATGTACATGCAGATTACCATTAGGTTGTTGGATGATCAGGACATGATTCAGTATAATCAATTTATAAATTAAATCAGTGTTCGATTCCTGATGTTGATTCAACATAAAATCAACTAAAATGTGCATGCAGATTACCATTTAGATGATGGTTGAATCAATGTTGATTCCTAATGTTGATTCAACATTAAATCAACTAAAATGTGCATGCAGATTACCATTTAGATGATGGTTGAATCAATATTGATTCATAACGTTGATTCAACATAAAATCAACTAAAATCAGCATGCAGAATACCATTTAGATGATGGTTGAATCAATATTGATTCATAACGTTGATTCAACATAAAATCAGCGTGCAGAATACCATTTGGATGATGGTTGAATCAACGTTGATATAGTGTTAGTTAGTGGTTGAAACACAAACGTTGAATCAACAAAGATTAGGGTTGCGATTTCAGTACAGTTTCAACGTTGAGATCGAATGTTGATTCAACCGTTATGGCCGCCTATTTTTCAACGTTGATTCACCCATATTTTGCTATCTGGGGAGGGTCAGTGGGGCCATGGCTCGGTCAGTGAAGACCCTGTAGTGCGGATGATATGTGGCATAGAGGGGCAGATTGTAAATCCCCAGAGGAAACATCCGTGGGCTACCATTGGTTCAGCGATGTGTGCGGTCGCCCTGCGGCCCCTCCTCCTCCACCAATGTGCAGTATTGAGAGCCCTGACGTCACAACAATTGGAGCGATGGGCACTGCACCGCGGTACGAGGGGAAAGAATCTAAAGTACCATAGCGTTAAGGAGAACTCCTTCTAACGCTATGGACCAGAGCTAGATAAGGATACATTTGTGAGTGTATGGTAGGCTCCCAGCTCTTGTTATGCAAAGCAGCCAGGTTGAGGCCATTGTTTAAGGTGTTAAAAACGGCTCGCCCCTGAAGGTGCGTTGTTGTGTTAATGATTGACTTCTCGCGGGCGGCTGACGTGTGTGCTCGCGAGTCCAGCCCCCACAGTCTCAGAACTAAGGGTACGCCGTACCCCCCCGTACCCCCTACAGCTCAACCCTGGTGAGCGCTGTAGTTGTTGCTAAGATACGGTGGCGTCTCTGCCCCATAGCTTGTAGATCTCTCACACATGATTGGCGTAGGCTGCGTTGCCAGGTCTGACTTTGTGTCTAAGCAATGGTCGGCTTATTTTTGCGCGCCTTTGGGCTCGTTTGCATTGTGCGCACGGCAGCGCTTGTTTAGCGTACGTCAGCGCGACGTGGCAACGGACGTGGCAACGTGAAAGGTGATTGGCTGGTGAAAAGAAACACCCGGACGTGAATTTTGTGTTGGCGAAGTGATTTGCATAAGTATTGGAGCATAATGCGTTTGATATTAATTGTACATCCTGCAAGTACAGTGATGGGATGCGAAGCAGCTGGTGTCACAGGCAGAATATTGAGGAATTTTGGGGGAAAATGTGGAGTTAGTGGGGCCATGTGTCTGCTTGGCAATTGAGCACATACACTCGTGTACACTCCATGACTGTGGCCGTCAATTATGGTAGCAAGATTTAAATAGAAGTACCACTGTCTGTCAGTTATGTAACATAAGAGATTTAAATAGGTTTAAATAGGATTAATTCTGACTTAGGCCCCCAAAAAAAAAAAAAAAAATACAAAATGGCCTAAATCAGTAAATCATTTGGCTTAAGTCACAAGACCATGTGACTTAGGCCAAAAAAAAGGCCTATTTTGGCCTAAGTCACATTAGGGAGTTAGGCCATTATAGTAAAAGGGGAGTGAACAGCATGATCCTTTTCAATTGGGAGATGGGCGATTTTACCAGAGGTGGCCAGTGTCATGAGGAGCTGACTTTTCTGGACAACAGAGGAAAAAAACATGATTTGTTTCTAAAACAAAAACCCTTCTCGTGCAAGATTCAAAAGTAAACCCATTCAATCCGGGAACGCATCTGTGTCGTTTTGAGATTTCCGATCTGAAAAATCTTGAAAATGTGTGCAAATCTTTGAATATATGTAATTTTCTTTAACATTTTTTTTTTTAACTCAAATCTTTGCTTCTGGGGGTCCATGGAACAACATATTTCGAGATGGGGGTCCGCGGCCAAATACATATAATTGTGGGTGGTCCTTGACATGAAAAAGTTTGAGAACCACTGATTAGCAACATACGTTTTTTTTCAAAAAACTGTTAGGATTCAGAAGACATATAGAATCCCCCAGAAGCAAAGATTTAAAGGACAACTTTGGTTTTTTACAACCAAGGTTTATATTTTAGCTTGTAATTAAAGTAAATAAATGATGAGTGTATTTTTTTTTTCATTTAATGCTTTCTATAGTTTTAGCATTTTTTGCGATATTTTTTACAGTGGGCGGGGGCATTCTGTCCGGTGGCTAAATATGCCGTTTTTAAACAATAAAAAAGGTCCGGCTGTCTGAGATGGCCAGATGTGAGTTATTGGGGGCTAGAAGAGCTACTGTAAATAATAATAAAGAAAACGCCGGGTTAATGTGTTAAAAAAAATACATATTTAGCCACCGGACAGAATGCCCCCGCCCACTGTGAAAACACTGTAAAAAAGATTGTGAAAATTGCTAAAACTATAGAAAGCAGTAAATTTAAATGTTTTAACACTCATCTTTTATTTACTTTAATTACAATCTAAAACATAAACATTGGTTGTAAAAAAACAAAGTTGTCCTTTAAGTTAAAAATGTTCACTTGAAAAAAAATACATATATTCAAAGAGATACACAAATGTTCATTACATTAAGTACAATTTTGAGGTACTTTTACTTGACTGGAGTATTTCCAATTTTCAATACTTTACTTCTACTCCACTACATCTCAGAGGAAGATATTGTACCATTACTCCATTACAATTATTTGACAACTTTAGTTACTTCTAGTTACTTTGTAGATTTTGATTATTATTACAAAACATACATTAACCACTTCAGCCCTATTCAAACTTTGGCTATTTGAAAATAGCCGATCTACAAGCTCACAGCGCGTCGCAATGCGACACGTTGTGAGCTTGTAGATCTGCTATTTTCAAAGGATTTGTATACATTTTATACACTTGAAAACTTTTGAAATGGGACATTACATAATGAGTACTTAAATATATTTTGATGTCAATACTTTTAGTACTTTTACTCAAGTATATTTTGAACACCAAACTTGTACTTATAACGGAGTATTTCTAAATTGCAGCATCGATACTTTTAATAAGTCAAAGATTTGAGTACTTTTTCGACCATCTAAACGTCTTAATGGAAGAGAAGGGAGACCACCTCCAACCACTGCAGATGTACCGGTTTTGTTGTATTAACACCCTATATACACTTAGTTGACTGGAGTCCCACAGGGGTCTACTAAGCCCCCTCCTGTTTTCCATCTATAGGCTACTATAATAATTCACCCAAAAACAATAGGGACACTAGGCTTCATACTGTTATATACTCTACCCGGTTCTCAAACTTTTTCATGTCAAGGACCCCCAAATTGAAAAGCTGTGCCTGCAGGGACCCTCTTCAGAGACATTTTACGGCTCTGGCAGTGATTCTCAACCATTTTAATTTCAAGGACCCCCCAGGTTGACATTAGGCTAAGGACCACCATTTAATGGCATTTCTATCTCTGGGACCCCACCTTATATCGTAAAATCAATGTTAACTTAACTCTGAGAGTGTACAAATGGAACCAAATGGACCCGTTAGGGTCCATTTGGTTCCATTTGTACACTCTCTGAGTTACAGACCCATAAGGGTCCATTTGGTTCCTAACTATCCAACATTTAGCTGGGGACCCCCTGGAACTCCCTCAAGGACCCCTGGGGGTCCCCGGACCCAACTTTTACAACCAATGCTCTAAAATACATGGTATAAAACAACGTTTTTTTCCTAGAAGTCTTATACTAAACAATTGTCAAGTTTGCAACTTTCAAATGCCTAGATACTTGTACCGAGACACTGTGACAACTTCTAATAGTAGTAGGCCTAACTGTAGTATTAATAAAAGTACAAATAAATAACCCTGTGTTACCTTCTGTTTCTGCTGTCGTTGGTTCACGTCTGCACTTTCTGTCTTCAGTTTGACACTTTACTTTAACCAACACTTCCTCTTTGCACCCACCCACCCACACACACACACACACACACACACACACACACACACACACACACGCACAGACACACACACACACACACACACACACACACACACACACACACACACACACACACACACACACACACACACACACACACACACACACACACACACACACACACACACACACACACACACACACACACACACACACACACACACAGTAGGCTAGTATATACACAGAAACATGCATGAGTAAGTGTCTGTGTGTGTGTCACGTTTTTGTTTTTATATTCTATTGACTTTATATTCATACAATCAAAAGTGTCAAGAAAGAGACTTAGGAGGACAGAAAAATATGAAAGAGTACAGTAAGATGATAAAAAATGTATGTGCACGCGTTGTGCATATGAGCGCGCGCGCGTACAGTATGTGTGTGTGTGTGTGTGTGTGTGTGTGTGTACAGCACATGTGTGCATAAGTGCACGTGTGTACATGTGTTGGTGTTGGTGTTTTTGCTGCAGGCTTCCATCACAGGAGAATTCAACATGATTTCTGCAGCTGCCTTTTAACTGTACAGTTTAACTGTAATGTTTTATAATACATAGTCTGTCAGCTGTAATGTTTCTACTATAAACATCCTTCTTTAAAGCTGCACTATGTAACTTTCCCCTTCTACCCGCCACCCTCAAAACCCACCTCTTCAACATGGCTTTCCTACTAACTCCAAACCCCCCCCCCCCCTTCTCACCATTCCACTGTTTTTATTGCTTTTATTCCTTAGTCTTAGCCTTTTCTTAGTGCCCCCCCCCCCTAATAAAGTTGTTTTTCCTTGTTGTTTTCTCATGCCCCCCATGTTAAAGGGGAATTTTGGACCACGGTTTTCTTACCTTTTCTATGATGTTACCCCAAAATTCCCCTTTAAGCGTCTTTGGGTACTTAGAAAAGCGCCATGGGTGGGCTTGGGTGGCGCAGTGGTAAAGTCCCTGCCCACCACCACGGAGGTTGTGGGTTTGAATCCACCGTTGTGCATCCGGCTTTGTCGAGCGTCTACACAAACACAATTGGCCCGTGTTCAGGAGGAGGGAAGCCGGGCGGGGAGGATGATATCGGTCATTGCACGTACTCCTACGGGCTGGGGCGGCACCTGTCAGCGGGGAGTGTTGGGCGGGAGGAGTAGGATGAAGGCTCTACGTCCTCCTGGTGGGACTACTAAATTGGGGAGAAAAAAGGGGTAAAAAAATTGTCTTAAAAAGAAGGAAATACAAAGAAAAGAGCCTTATAAATTTGAGATATTAATATTAAGCCGGATTTGAACCTGGTTTCCTGCACAAGTGCTGACATTTCTACCATTGAGCTAATAGAGTCTGCCCGCTTGCTTAGGGGATAAATTGAATCTTGACCTTCAGGTCAAATTTCGTGTCAGATCCTGTGTCGATGTGAGACATGACAACACTTTTCTACTTTTTACTCAAGTAACATTTTGAACACAGGCCTTTTACTACAGAGTCGTTTTATATTGTGGTATTGCTACTTTGACTTAAAGGGCAAGACCACTTTGGTAGAGGTTTGGGTTGTGTAGTTACCTTGCCATGATGTAACTCCAAAGGTGGGCAAGAAATAAAAAATAATTGCTCCATTGATTAGAAATTGATAATTCAAAATATGCTCCTCATTGACTTACATTGTATGGTAAAACTGCTCTCAAAGTCACTCTTTTAGCACAAAAACGAACGCAAACAAAGTTGATTCAGACAATACAGAACATCACCAAACCCAGTACTGTTTTTTATTTAAATAAAAATGTCAACTCCCTGTTGATTTTGCCATTTTTAATAAGTAGAAAACCCGGACTGGATCGGCGGATCCGGATCCAGATCTTCAAATAGTAAAATCAACAGGAAGTTGACATTTTTAGCGGTGCCAACCGCTCTAAGCTTGACTTTGTCCGTATGTCCGTCCGTCCGTATCAGCACGGGATGATGAGCACGGGATTTGAAACAGCTATAACTCCAGTTTGCAGCATGCCACCAAGTTCACATTTGGTATGTGCACTTAGACCACCAATAGGGACGAGCTTGAATTGTTGAAGTTAGCAAAGCGGGGTCCAGGGACCCCCAGCGTCTGTTATGTCCGTCCACCCGTTTAGGGCACGGGATTTGAAACAGCTATAACTCCAGTTTGCAGCATGCCACCAAGTCCACATTTGGTATGTGCACTTAGACCACCAATAGGGACGAGCATGAATTGCTGAAGTTATCAAAGCGGGGTCCAGGGACCCCCAGCGTCTGTTATGTCCGTCCACCCGTTTAGGGCACGGGATTTGAAACAGCTATAACTCCAGTTTGCAGCATGCCACCAAGTCCAAATTTGGTATGTGCACTTAGACCACCAATAGGGACGAGCATGAATTGCTGAAGTTATCAAAGCGGGGTCCAGGGACCCCCAGCGTCTGTTATGTCCGTCCACCCGTTTAGGGCACGGGATTTGAAACAGCTATAACTCCAGTTTGCAGCATGCCACCAAGTCCACATTTGGTATGTGCACTTAGACCACCAATAGGGACGAGCATGAATTGCTGAAGTTATCAAAGCGGGGTCCAGGGACCCCCAGCGTCTGTTATGTCCGTCCACCCGTTTAGGGCACGGGATTTGAAACAGCTATAACTCCAGTTTGCAGCATGCCACCAAGTCCAAATTTGGTATGTGCAGTTAGACCACCAATAGGGACGAGCATGAATTGCTGAAGTTATCAAAGCGGGGTCCAGGGACCCCCAGCGTCTGTTATGTCCGTCCGCCCGTTTAGGGCACGGGATTTTAAACAGCTATAACTCCAGTTTGCAGCATGCCACCAAGTCCAAATTTGGTATGTGGACTTAGACCATCAATAGGGACGGGCATGAATTGCTGCAGCCCCGCCCCCTCTGTCTTCCCATTGGCTGGCCTTTAAACAGCCATAACTCAAGTTCGCAGCATGCTACGGAGTACAAATTTTGTACATGCACTAAAACCACCTATAGGGACGAACTGTAATTACCTAAGCCCCGCCCCCTCTGTCTGCCCATTGGCTGGGCTTTAAACAGCCATCATTCCAGTTTGCAGCATGCTACCAAGTACAAATTTGGTAAGTGGACTCAGACCACCAATAGGGACGAACTGAAATGAGTTAAGCCCCGCCCCAAAGGCACCGCTTCCTTCACACAGGGTGTGATTTTTATTAAAAAAACAAACAGTACTGGGTTTGGTGATGCTCCATATTGTCTGAATCAGCTATGTTTGTGTTGGTTTGCGGGCTAAAAGAGTGACTTTGAGAGCTGTTTTACCGTACAATGTAAGTCAATGAGGAGCATATTTTGAATTATCAATTTCTAATCAATGGAGCAATTTTTTTTAATTTCTTGCCCACCTTTGGAGTTACATCATGGCAGGGTAACTACACAACCCAAACCTCTACCAAAGTGGTCTTACCCTTTAAGTAAAATATTTGAGTACTTCTTCCACCACTGCAAAAAACTTGAATGATAAAAAAGATAAAGAAAACAGATACATCATAGTGATAGCCTCGCTCTCAGCCTGAGGGAGTATCTGTGCTGCATAACAGGAGTGGGAAACATAATATTCACCAAACCCACTTTACTACAACCTGCCCTGCATTCTGAAACTACCTGTGTATATGGGAACATGCCAACAGGTGGAAATGAAGGTGAAAACACCTTTTTTTCCCTTTTATGACCCTTTAATCCGGTACAAAAGTGGTAGTCCCCTCATATACTGTATTTCTAGGCCAACTGTGCCCTCTAGTGTAAAACTCATGACAATAATCAGGAAAATAATCAACCACGAGCTTTAATAAATGGCTTTATAAGAAATAACTATTTTTTTCTTTTTTAAATAAAATATTTTTTATTTCAGAAAAGGGTTTGTCTACAGCAGGGGTCTTCAACAGGGGATCCGGGACCCCTAGGGGGTCCTCAGAGTTACTACAGGGGGGGCTGCCAAATATTTGTATGATAGGATCATGTTTTTTACATGAACCCCCAGCATCCCTATTCTGAGTGGAACATTAGCCAAAAATAGCAGATCTACAAGCGCACACCCCGCTTGTAGATCTGCTATTTTTTTGCTTCATCTCTCTCTCTCTCAGCCAAGGGGTCCTTGGCCTGAAAACGTTGAAGACCCCTGGTTTTACAGTGTCAAGAGAGAAAGACAAACTTAAATATCCCCCCCCCCCCCCTTTTCTCTTTTCCTCCCCATATCCCCCCACACAACGAGGACTATGTCCATACTGTCAACATGACAAACATTCAGCTATGACAAGGACTAAATAAAGGGAAAAAGAAGTAAAGTAAAATAGCACAACAGAGAGAATACGAACAACTAGGAAATAACTCTTAGCTCACAAGAGGCTCTATGCACAGTAGCCCTATTATCACTTCCTTCCCAGGTGTTACCAATGATAATTACTAATTACTAATAATAATGAAGGCTCTGTTCCATTTAGTGTAGCACAGTGGTTTCCACGACCCCCATAACTCTGAGTGTACAAATGGAACCAAATGGACCGTCCATTTGGTTCCATTTGTACACTCAGAGTTATTTGGTTCCATTTGTACACTCAGAGTTATGGGGGTCGTGGAAACCACTGTGCTAATGGACCCGTAAGAGTCCATTTGGTTCCATTTGTACACTCTCAGAGTTACAACACCTGTAAGGGGCCATTTGGAAGCCCATGAGGGTCCCTGGACCCCAACTGTAGACCCACTGGTGTAACAGAGTGTTTCCAGTGAGCCAACATGCACAATATCAGCACCCTGACTCTGTTTGACAAGAATGGAACAGAGCCTTAATTAGTATCATTGGTAACACCTGTGAATGTCTTCATAATATGGCTGCTGTGAATAGAGCCTATTAAGCTCAGGCAACAAAAAAAAAAAGGATTCAATAAGAAACGCAAGAGGCGACCCCTGGTGGTGATCAAGTGTAAGTGAAACACCTGCGTCCGTAGGACAGGTTTGTTTCCTCGTTCCGGTAAAGGTAATGATGACGTAGTTGGCCGAACCTTCTTTTGATATACCTTGGTTCCAGTGTGTCTCAGGTGTCAGTGGTGGGTGTCACACACTCTCTGCCTTCTGCTCCGTTCTGTCGCCTTATTCGTGCACTTTTACGCTTAGCTATATTAACGATCACTTTTTACTCAGAGATATGTTCATCCATACAGATTAGCATAACTATAGTCTATTCGTTTCTAGCATTAAACTCGCGGCATTGTTGCTTTTTGGACGATCTATGTGGATACATGTTGTCACCTCACAGAGGAACAACAATGACCGGGGTGTATGATCGGTAGAACCTTGGGTCGTTGTGGTACAGAGGAATACCTAAAGGATCGTCGGGAGAACATATAGATCTATCTTGGAGGAGTTGTAAAAGTGGATCCATCAGATCACCATGGCTTCTGGAACAGAATACCAGGGACCGATACCACAGGTACTGTGACGTCATCAGCCCCACAGGGCGCAGCACCTGTCCTGCAAGATAAAAGAAGAAAAGAAACCATTACAATAGTACACTATTACAGCACTCTGGTGGAAAAAGTACTCAAATGTTTTACTTAAGTAAAAGTGTCAATGGGCCTACTTCTGCAATGTAGAAATACTCTGTTACAAGTAAAACGTCTGGAATTAAAAATGTAGGCCTACTTGAGTGAAAGTACAAAAGTATTGGTATCAAAATGTAGGCTACTCAAAGTACCAAAAGTAAAACTACTAAAATGTTTGAAAATAGCAGATCTAGAAGATCACAACGTGCGTTGTGAGCTTCTAGATCTGCTATTTTCAAATGGCATAAAAGGTATAAAAGTTATAAAATAGGGCTAAAGTGGTTCATGTATGTTTTATAATGTATATCTGCAAAGTAACTAAAGTCTTCAAATAATTGTTGTGGAGTAAAAGTACAATATTTGCCTCTGGAGTAGAAAGTAAAAGTAGACAATTGGAGTAAAAGTATCAATACTACTGCAATGTAGTCGAAATACTCTGTTACAAGTAAAAGCCTGGAATTCCAAATCTGCTTGAGTGAAAGTACAAAAGTATTGGCATCAAATTTTACTTAATTTACCAAAAGTAAAAGTACTCATTATGCAGAATGTACCATTTCACATCTTTTGATCTACAAGCTCACAATGCATTCAAGTCGCGACTCATTGTGAGCTAGTGGGTGAAAATGTATATAGGGCTGGAGTAGTTAATGCATGTTTTGTAATTATAATCAAAATCTCAAAAGTAACTAGTAGTGTAGTACAAGTATAATGTTTGCCTCTGAGATGTAGTGGAGTAGAAGTAAAAGTACTGAAATTGGAAATACTATAATTGGTCAAAAATACCTCAAAATTGTACTTAAAGGACGACTTCACCCATTTTCAACCTATCTTCATGTATGTCCTGACTAATGCTCATGATAAAATGGTACCATTTTTTTCTACTCAGTCTGTGTCTCAGAGGAGGGCTGTGGACAGTCCAGAAACCCGTCTACCAGTGACATCATCGTTAGGCAGGATTTTTTTTCCAACAAGATTTCAAAATTTTAATTTAGATTTTTATTAACGAAACGTGAACAATGGCTTCTATTATTGCATTGCAACTTGCCATGAATACAAAGCCTGCAGTCTCTATTAGCTTGGATTCCCCATCAATGATGTCACTGGTAGACAGGTTTCTGAACTGTCCACAGCCCTCCTCTGAGACACAGAGTGAATAGACAAAAATTGTACCATTTTATCATTAGCATTAGTGAGGACCAATTATATGAAGATAGGTTGAAAATGGGTGAAGTCGTCCTTTAAGTACAGTACTTGAGTAAATGTACTTAGTTACTTTACACCACTGCTGGTTCATGGATCAAACTTGCATCTAGGCTAATTGTTATTCATTCCGTCATTTTGTCCGTCAAGTGGTGGACAGTAATGAAGTATATTTAGCCTATTGAGTGGGCTACTGTAGCTACTTAAATCAAATGTACTTTATTATGGATATTAAAATAATTCTGTATGTCTCACAACACACATGGCACTCAGTTCAAACACACAAACACCCACACGCACACACACACACACACACACACACACACACACACACACACACACACACACACACACACACACACACACACACACACACACACACACACACACACACACACACACACACACACACACACACACACACACACAATATTACACATGTAATAAGCCAATATGAGCAGGCAATAGTTTTCTTGAACATTTGAACCATGCCCTTACAAAACACCTGGAGGTATTCATAATGTATAACGTATAACATTCATAATGTATAATAATGTTTATAAACTAATGTAATAAACATGATCCAATGGTTGATACATCTGTTGATTTACAATTTAGGCGTTAACAGCTGCCTACCGATAGGCTCTATGCACAGCAGCCATAATGTGAAGACATTCACAGGTGTTGCCAATGATACTAATGAAGGCTCTGTTCCATTCTGGTCAAACAGAGTCAGGGAGCTTGTAGATCTGGTATTTTTCAAAAGATTTTTATACATTTTGAAAAGCATAAGTCTGATAGTGTACAAATGGAACCAAATGGACCCTTCCATTTGTACACTCTCAGACTTATGGGGGTCGTGGAAACCACTGTGCTACACTAAATGGAACAGAGCCTTCATTAGTATCAACATCTGTGAAGGAAGTTATAATATGGCTGCTGTGCATAGAGCCTATTATAAGTGCTTCAAAATAACTAGGATACCAAATAAACACCTAGCATCTGTCCAAACCAGTGGTTCTCAACAGTGGTCCGGGGACCACCAGTGGTCCTTGAGGTGGTTCCAGGTGGTCCCCAGCTAAATGATGGAGAGTTGGTAACCAAATGGACTTGAGAGTGCAACCTTTTCAGACCGTGACCCCCAAAATAATCATATTTGAGCTGGGGACCCCCCACACCCTGACAAGCACTTGTGATGTAGAAGTTGAGGCATTCAATTTTGTTTGACTTGGTTCCACAGATAAATATTGTGAAAATAGCAGATCTACAAGCTCACTTAGTCTCGCTTTGCGAGGCGCTTGTGGGGCTATTTTCACAATTTCTTCCTCCTTCTTACATTATTTGACAATTTGTCCAATGTTTGACCAGTTTTTATTTTATTTTATTATAGTGTATGCTTTTGGGTCTTTTTATTTTCTTCTTTTAGGTATTAGAATTCTTTTAGGTATTAGAATGGTCTTAAAAGTCCTTAGATTGTCACTTCACTGTCATCTGGGGACCTTCCCAAAATCATGTGGGGACCCCCCCGGGGGTCCCGACCCACAGGTTGAGAACCACTGGGCTATAGGGTGTGGTAGGGAGGGGAGGGACAGACGTCCTGTAGTATCGCTGATCTAAGGGAAGGGTTGAAGGGTAGACCATGTCCTGAAAGTGAGGGCGTGTCATACCCTTGATACCCTTGGAGGTCAGAACTCGAAACTCAGTGAAAGGAGCGCAGGAGGGGGGAGGAGGGTAACACTTGCTCATAAGGTACCTATATAATTAATAGGCTCTATGCACAGCAACCATATTGGACGGAAATTGGGCCTCTTCAGAGATGCTCATAGGCCTGCGTCCTGCGTCTCTGACGCACCATATTGAAAAAGGACGCATTCACGGCACCCTCGTTGCGTCCATGGGACGCACTACAATTTAGCGGAAATTACCGCGGATTTGAAGGCCATCCGTGGATTTCAAAGCCGTCCGCGGATTACAAGGCATAGTGCAGAAAACAAGAAAAATCTCGGTAAAACACCGCCGTATGGAGAAGTATTCTCTCTCTGTCTCAGGGCATTGCGAGCTGCTGCTAGAGGGAGAGAGTGAAAGTGCTGCGCAACTTACAGCCCAACTTCAAAGCAAGTTAACGATGGCTTGTTGACCCCAATTTGACCACTAGGCAATCAACACTGAACAGCACTAATTAATGGCAGCTGTGATTCTTGTGTCTTTCCGTGCAGCCAGATATCAAATAATTCCCTGTAGAGCAGGGGTCTTCAGTGTTTTCAGGCCAAGGACCCCCTAGTTGAGAGAGAGATGAAGCAGGGACCCCCTCTATATTGTATAAAATTGTGTTTCAGATAAACTTTTGCTGCTCTTTTTTCCCTTTACACACCTATAACTCCAAAAATAGCCGATCTACAAGCTCACAAGTGTGAGCTTGTAGATCTGCTATTTTTGGCTAAAGTTCTCCTCAGAAAAGGGATGCTAGGATTCAAGTGGTTAATGTAAAAAAAAAAATCAAGTACTACAAGTACTACAAGTACTAGTTGTCGGATTTGGAATTGTGTACTTTTCTTTCAGATACATGTTCTACATGAATATAACCATATAAGATGAAACACGAGTTAAACGCTGTGCATTTTTGTGGGACCCATAAAATGTCCCTGGGACCCATCTAAAAGACCACCCTTGCATCCCAGGACCCATTGCATTGAAAACCTAGCAACATCACTGCCTCTTCCTCACTTCCTTCACAGGTGTTACCAATGATACTAATGAAGGCTCTGTTCCATTCTGTGTAGCACAGTGGTTCTCAAACCTTTTAATTTCTAGGACCCCATAGCTCTGAGAGTTAGAGTTATACAAATGGAACCAAATGGACCCTTAAGGGTCCATTTGGTTCCATTTGTACACTGGCAGTTCCACACCCGCAAGGGGCCATTTGGAACCCCCTCAAGTGTTTCCAGTGAGCCAACATGCACAATGTCAGCACAGACTCTGTTTGACCAGAATGGAACAGAGCCTTAATTAGTATCATTGGCAACACCTGTGAAGGAAGTAAGAAGAGGCCTCATTTCTTTCCAATATGGCTGCTGTGCATAGAGCCTATTTATGATGAATTAATACATTATTTAAGCGTTATTTAAGCTTTAATTAAGCTTTAATTAAGCATCACTTCATCATGAATTCCTTGTAATTCATCATTAACATCATTAGTTAATCATTAGTTAAGCAAAGTTAATTAGTACATGAATTAATGATGAATTACAAGGAATTCATGATGAATTCATGATGACTGAATGCTTAATGAACGCTTAATTAACACTTAAATAATGTATTAAGTAATCATACATTAAGCGTTGATTACGGGTACCCTATATGAGCAAGTGTTACCGGGAGGAGTGTGAACATATTTTAGGGGATGCAACAGATAATTGGTTTATCGTCCATCTTATACTCCTCCCGCCCAACACTCCCCGGTGACAGGTGCCCGAGCGCCTATCATTTTATAAAATAACCGACGAGCGCCGATACTCGATAGTTTAATAGAATAATGAATGAGGGTGTAGATATTTGCGCGGAATGATCACCCCAATATATGGACGCTAGGGTTAAATGTTATTGAGATGTTAGTATAATAACTGTGTACTAGTTGTAATAATAACTATGTACTCGTTGTAACTGTAATTGTATTCTTGCTCTGTAAAGCACTTTGAGCTGCATTTCATGTCATGAAAGGTGCTATACAAATACAGTTTAGTATTATTATTATTATTATTATTATTATTATTATTACTGTATAGATATACTAGAGAGATGATATGTACTGTATGTACATAAAAACATACACGGTTAAAGCCAGGAGGTTGTGGGGAGGTTGTGGGACAGGAGTCGACAAGTTCACCACAGACATATGTAGCAGCGCTGTCACATTCCACACACACATGGAACACTGCACAGTACACACACACACACACACACACACACACACACACACACACACACACACACACACACACACACACACACACACACACACACACACACACACACACACACACACACACACACACACACACACACACACACACACACACACACAAAATAATGTATAATAATGTTTATAAACCGATGTAATAAACATGAACCAATTGTAGAATACATACATCTGTTGATTTACAATTTAGGAGTTAATGACTTTATAGTCACCAAATGACAGGGCAAATGGTCGTTTAAATAGAGTTAGAAGAAAACCAATGATAAGAGCTTCAAAATAACTAGGATGAACCCTTATAGATCTCTAACTCTTGAGAGCGTAAAATGAAACCAAATGAATTATTGTTAAACATCTGCATTTAACATTTGCCTATCTACTGGATGTAGTTTGACGCTGCTGTGCTGCCAACTTCTGACCCCAAAGATGTGGAGAAGAAGAAGAGGAAGTTGTGGCTGGGTGTTGGCCTGGTGGCTGCAGCCGCAGCTCTGGCTCTGTTGACCGGACTACTGGTCTGGCACTTCCACTGTAAGTATATCTGTCTGTCTGTCTGTCTGTCTGTCTGTCTGTCACTTCCACTGTAAGTATATGTACCTGTCTGTCTGGACTACTGGTCTGGCACTTCCACTGTAAGTATATGTACCTGTCTGTCTGTCTGGACTACTGTTCTGGCACTTCCACTGTAAGAAACAAACAAACAATCAAACAAACAAACAAAATAAAGGCTACCCACCCCTATGAAAACCTAGGCTGTTAAAACAGAGTTCTACACAGAGTGTCAGGTTGGGCTGGCACTCTGGCTACAGTAGAAAGAAGGAAGCCCCACTGAAGCATGGGGAAAACCTGGCCTTTTAAACTTCCCTTCAGAAGGCTGCCTGGAACCAATCAGCACCCTCCAACAACCTGCAAAATCACTCACTCGTTCAATCAGCCAAGCAAGCCATATGTACAAAATGAAGATACAAATATACTGTATACTCATATATACAGTATAGTTAAAAAAAGGAAAAACACACATGCACATATATGTGCATATATTCCATGACCTGTAATAATATTCCTGTAATTGTTACATTGTAATAGCATTATAATGTATTGTTTTCACTAGTTATACGTGGTGAGTCACTCTGTCATGTTAATATTTTCATAGCACATCTTATTCACGGGTAAAGTGTGTGAGCTTAAGCAGAACATGTCAACATGCAGGTGTGTGTGTGTGTGTGTGTGTGTGTGTGTGTGTGTGTGTGTGTGTGTGTGTGTGTGTGTGTGTGTGTGTGTGTGTTTCAGTGCGCAGAGATGTGAGCGTGAGGAAGGTTTACATCGGCTCCATGGCGATATCTAACAGGAGGTTTACAGATGCTTATGAAGACCCAGACAGCCAGGAGTTTAAAGGTCTGGCCTCACTCGTCAACACACAGGTCAGTTTTATCACAGCTCAGGTCAAGGTTAAAATATAATTTAGATAGCATGTTATTTTAGACAGATTCTACAGTAGGTTCATTGTTTACCTGGTATCCTTTAGTTTCAATGTACAGATTATTATTTTGATTGTATATTGTTTAGACCATTGTTATCAAAGTGGGGTCCTTGAGGGTGTACCGGCAAAATTAGTTAATATAGCATCACAATCATTTCAACCATCAACCATATTTCATACTTTGGCTATTCAAAAATGGCAGATATACAAGCTCATAGTGCAGCACCGAGTGCCGCGCTATGAGCTTGTAGATCTGCTATTTTTGAAATTATTTGAAAAATTCAACAATGTTTGGAAAATGTTTAATAATTTCAAATTATTTACACAAATCATTTTGGGGGTCCTTGACCCCCAAAAGAAGTTTGAGAACCACTGGTTTAGATTGATGCTACTGTAGTTTATTGTGTTACCTGTGATCCTAGTTTACTGAGCCACTACACTGTCTCTCTGCATGCTGTGTGTGTGATTACCTTGCTTAAATCGTTAAAACATCCGTGCTCAAAAAATATTTAAAAGGGCAGCACACATTTTGGGGATTTCCATAATCGAATGAACATAGAAAGCCTCCGCTTCAGAGAGCACAACCAAGTCAACATTTCAAGGTGTTACCTGAGTTGTAATTCTTAAGATATTGTATGCATAGGCTTATAATCTGATAAGCTATCATAACTCTTCTATAAGGCTGCCTAGCAGAAGTCTTATCTGTCTTGCAATACTGCCAGGGAGAACGAAAGCCAGATGATGTTTTTATTTCAACATGTATAACAGTATTAGTAGTTCTAATACACATTTTGAATAATCTTAACATTATTTGAATGCAATCAAACAATGCAGATACATGATTCCCAAGTTGACTTTGGACTTCTCTTATCTCTTATCTTTTGGTGGGTTGTTGTCCATATTTATTATTGAACCTACATGAAGTTACACTGACACAATTCACAGTATCCAGGCTATGATGTGCTTTGTGTTTGTTTTGCTCTGATCAAATATTCTTCCCTTGTTGTCTTTGTGACTAAATAAGCATATGTGTGTACGTATGTGATAAATACATTTGTTGTGGCCCGCGGATGGTTACCAATTGAATGGAATATTTGCATTGGCATCAGTTAAAAGTACACAGTAACCATTACAAGCGCCAAAATGGATAAATTCACCTTTGTTTTTGTCGCATTCCTAAGCCAATAATTTGATTAGCATGGAAACATGCTAACGTCTCCGGTAGGAGACTCAAAGTTGACACTTTGTGTCTCCTACCACTGCCGGTCATCAAATTATTGGCTTAGGAATGCGACAAAAAAAAAAAAAGCTCCATGAATTCAAGTCTCCATGGGGTGTGTAATCAATAGAAAAAAGGTCATTTTGAGGGTGAACTATCCCTTTAACTGCTCCTGACGAGCAGGTTGGTGTCTTGCATGGTTTCCTCTGCCGTCAGTGTGTGTGTGTGTGTGTGGGTGAATGTGAAATGCATTGTTAAGTGCTTTGGATAAAAACGCTATATAAATGTATACCATTTCCATACAGTACAGTGTGAATAATATACTGTACATGTCACCTCGTTCCTTTCAGCTGAAAATGATTTATGATAAGAACACAGAGCTGAGCAGATATTTCACAGGATCAACAGTTCAAGCCTTCAGGTGAGATTCATGTTAATGATAGTGATTGTATTTGCATAGCGCTTTTCCAAACAAGGTTACAGAACTGTAACCTTGGACAAGCTGATTACCATAACGAAAAAAACATCACATGGATGCACCTGGGACACATCAGCGTTGTAGCCTGGGGTCATCGGGTGTTTCGGGTCTCGCAACATATAACATACACCCTCGCCCAGGTCTTGCGTCCTCGTAACTACCCACGGTCAGTCCTCATAGGGAAAGACAGGGCCCCTCAGTCCGCTTCTCCGGAACTACTCTGCTGGGACTGGGGGAGGCTCTGGCACGTGGAGGGACTAGGCTCTGTGGATGGCCTCCTGGCCGGGCCCCTCCTTCGTCTCACCAGGTCCAGGACCTGAGCGTTGCACCAGACTCACCCACTCCAAACATTACCCCATTAAGACCTGAGGCGATTCTTAAAAAAATAAATAAATAAAAAATCCTAAAAAAAAAAAAGATTTTTCAAAAATAGCAGATCTACAAGCTCATAGCGCGGCACTTATGAGCTTGTACTGTATATCTGCTATTTTTGACACAGATGCGTTCCAGGTCCAGGTTCCAGGAGTGGGTTAAAACGGCAAATGAAATAAATGAGTAAAATAATGCTAATTCAAACAAGGATATGACGTCATCCGATAACAAATGTTCTTCATGTAGAATACTTGAATACTGTGCCTTAACCCATTGGTTCTCAAAGACCCCCAAATGAGTTAATAAAGCCTCACTCATTTTAAACTCTTTATCCATATTTTATACTTTGGCTATTCAAAAATAGCAGATCTACTGTAGATCTGCTATTTTTTTTAAATCTTGAAACTGTGTGAAAATCTTTCAATCTTTCTGTTTTAAAGGCAATTTTTTTAACACAAATCTTTGCTTCTGGGGGCACTGGCACAACATATTTTCAGGTGGGGGTTCACATACCGGCCACATACAGTACATATCAATTTGGGGGTCCTTGGCACGAAAAAGTTTGAGAACCCCTGCCTTAACCACTTGAACCCCAGCATCCAACATTTGCCAAAAATAGCAAATCGGCTATTGTTTGACGAAGAGATTTGGCGTAGAAGGAAACAAGAGCAGACCAAGTACATTTGCAACTCAGGTCCGTTTCACTAAGACTAGAGGGTTTAAGTGGTTAATGACGACTTTCAGAAAGGATATTCTACATCATGTAAAAGAAATGTGCTCACTTATTCAATTAATCGAATTAATCATTGATAGAATAATCACTTCGGGACAGATTGTCGACTCACTCAATTTTGAAATGCTTCCGTCACACAGTCATGATTCGGATGTCCCGCCTCCATTTCCTCTTTGCAGTCACGTAAATGTGTCCTACTGTAAATCAAATTAGTCAAAGCATATCTATATAGCATTCAGAGATTGTGAAATAAGTCGTCTGGCTACACGAGACTAACTCACTTGCCGTTGTGTCGTACAGTGAAGGAGACGGTTCGGGAGCCAGTGACGTGATGGTGGCCTACTACGAGTCCCAGTTTGACGTCCCAGAGTTCAGGGTGCGGTCTCTGGACGAGGCCATCGAGGCTCTGGAGGACGAGGAGACAGAAGGACAGCAGGGCAGGCAGGGACGCGTACTGATCAGACCAGTAACCAAGCCTAACATCGTCAAAAACCCGCTGACCTACAAAAACGTCGTGGCCGGAGGTAGGTTCACTGCATTCCATCTTTAGGTTAAATATATATATATACTTTTTTAAAGCGAAAGTTTTTAACTCAAATCTTTTTACAAATTCACTAAAAATTTTACAAATGTCTTGTAAATCTTAACAGGTTTTTTTTCCTAAAGTTTTTTTCATAATTATTTGACTTATGTTGCTCATTATTATTATCAATGGTTTTCAAACGTTTTGTGTCAAGGACCCCCAAAATAATATGTATTTGTCCGCGGACCCCCTCCCATCTAAAAATATTTTGTTCCAGGGACACGATTTTTCTAAAAAATAGCAGATCTACAAGCTCATAGCGCGGCACTCGGTGCCGCGCTATGAGCTTGTATATCTGCTATTTTTTAATAGCCAAAGAAACCTTAAAATGACACGCATGCGTTTCCTTCCCGGCCTTAAAGGGTTAACCCTCATTTATAATTCAGCTATTTGAAAATAGCCGATCTACAAGCACACAACGCGTCACACTGCGACGCGTTGTGAGCTTGGTGTGTTTGGGGGTCCTTGATGTGAAAAAGTTTGAGAATCGCTGGCACTCAATCCTCCATTCATCATCCATTTGAGCTCGTCGCTATTATTTTTGCATAATAGTTAGAATGTTTTCCATTCATCTGTATAAAAACAGCTGGATAAAATGAACAGAAATGTTATTTCCATTTCCATATTGTCCAATCACTTTCAACATAAAGAAAACAAAATGTTGAAAAATGTTCATACATTTTATTATTATCATTATTATTATAATATATTTTTTATAGCAAAAACAGCAGATCTATAAGCTCACAAGCTCATTATTTCCTTTTCTCAGCTTTGGACCCACGTATGACCAAGAAAACATTTACCGGTAAGATGTATTTCTAAACATAACATTTGTTTTTAATTTCTTGAGTAAACTGTAGGTTCCCTCATCAAATTACTGTACTGTTACCAATGTTTGGTTAGTGTACTGTATACTCTATTTGTTGCACACATGCAAGTTTATCCATAATTCTACATGGTTCTAAACAAAAAAAAACATTTGTGGTAAAAAAGAAAAAGAAGAAAAGAAGAAATATCATATTCATCATTATCATTCAATGATCTACAAACTGTATACATATACTCAATATAGACGCTATTGTCTGATATGAGGTATTTTAGTCAATTAAGGATTTAAATATCCAGTCAAGTGGCTTTTTCCTTTGGTTGGTGCTTTCAGTTTCATAAAAGTCCAAGAAGAACGAAACAATATGAAACTATATATTTCTTTGTATGTTTTGGAAAATAATATGTTTTAAAGGGATAGTTCACCCCCAAAATGACATTATTTCTATCGATTAGTCACCCCATGGAGACTTGAATTCATGGATATTTTTTTGTTTTTTTGTCGCATTCCTAAGCCAATAATTTGATGACCAGCGGACCGGTAGGAGACACAAAGAGTCTCCTTCGTGTCTCCTACCGGAACCGCAGCTTACCGTGGGGGTGACTAATCGATAGAAATAAAGTCATTTTGGGGGTGAACTATCCCTTTAAGCTATTTCTCATATAAAAAATGGACTAGTACTTGTGTAATAGTGTGTAATATATTTAACACTTTGTTTGTTTTTCAGCCCGGAAGTCGTTTCCAATCCACACCCGTAAGAACGGAACGCTCCGGTCTCCTGGTTTTCCGGACTCCCCGTACACAGCCAACACCTACCTAGAGTGGAAGCTCAGAGCAGAGCCGGGTCACCGCGTCAAGCTGGACTTTGACACCTTCAGCCTGGAGGACGACTGCACGCAGGACTTCATCAAGATCTATGACTCCCTGGCTCCTATGGAGAACCGTGTGTTAACAGAGTGAGTAGATCTATAGAGCACTGTGTGTCCGGACAGTTAAAAGAGCCTAAGCATCAGTGGTGGAAAAAGTACTCACATTTTTGACTTAAGTAAAAGTATCAATACTGCAATGTAGAAATACTCTGTTACAAGCAAAAGTCCGGAATTCAAAATGTAACTTGAGTAAAAGTACAAAAGTATTGGTATCATCACTGTTTTAACCCAGCAACCCTATGTAAATTACGCCATTGCTGAAAAGCATCCCAGCCCAAACAGTAACGTAACTAATAATTGGGCCGCGCGACCCGGAAATGACCGTAATAATCCTAAAACGGGAGAAAAAAAATATATATATATTTTTTTTTTTGGGTGGCCCACCGGCCGTTTGTCCCTGTTTTGGCGGCCTGGAATGGCGCGGCCGTTCTGGAATTGTCCCAAATTTCCCAGTGGCCAGCACGTCCCTGAGTGGAGTAAAAGTACAATATTTGCCTCTGAGATGTAGTGGAGTAGAAGTAAAAGTGCTGCAAATGGGAAATACTCCAGTAAAGTAAAAAAAAATCTTCAAAATTGCACTTAAGTACAGTACTTGAGTATTATGTATTTAGTTACTTTAAACCACTGCTCCCATCTTTGACTTACTGTAAGCACTTTCAACCAGGCACTCTTTTTTTGACAGACAGACAGACCATATGATACACATCAACATCATGAAACATAATGAAAATGGCATCTTGAAAAGCACATCTCAGTTACAACAGTCTTGATGTTAGTTGACCATACAGATATACTGTATCTTGGTCACTAAAAATGTCTAAATTGTAAAATGGCTTATCTTTCCACAGGAAGTGTGGGTATTCCCAGGCTCCCTTGTCCTTCCTGTCATCGGGGAACGTCATGCTGTTGGTCCTGGTCACCAGCGAGGAGAGGAACTTCCCTGGGTTCAGAGCCGTGTACTCCCAGGTCCCTGTCAACAGCCAAAGTATGAACATATCAATATATTTTTTAGAGATTACGCTCACTTCTTTACAAAAAGATGTAATAGGCTCTATGCACAGCAGCCATATTGGAAAGAAATTGGGCCTCTTCATACTTCCTTCACAGGTGTTACCAATGATACTAATGAAGGCTCTGTTCCATTCTGGTCAGGGTGCTGATAACGTGCATGTTGGCTCACTAGAAACACTCCATTTTGGTTCCCAAATGGCCCCTTATGGTGGGGGTGTAACTCTGAGAGTGTACAAATGAGTGTACACTCATTAACTCTGAGAGTGTACACTCTCGGAGTTATGGGGGTCCTTGAAAATAAGACACCCACTATGCCACACTGAATGGAACTGAGCCTTAATTAGTATTATTGGTAACACCTGTGAAGGAAGTAAGGAAGGGGCCCAATTCATTCCCAATATGGCTGCTGTGCATAGAGCCTATTATTAATCTCACAGATGCAAGACAATAATCAGATTACAGTAATCTAATTACTAACCACAGAAACCTTAGCATCTCTATTTTGGGGAAAACATTCAGCGGCTGTTACAGTAGGCAGACGTTGCGTTGTGAGCTTGTCAATCAGCTATTTTGGGGGCGAAGAGATTTGGTATAGAGGGAAAAAAAAGTAGGTGGCCAACTTAAAGGGATATTTCACTTTCAAAAATACATTTTTGGTAATTTTATCGTCTACTCAGGCTTGTGTGAGCCCCCAGACAGTTTTTAAGTTGCTTGAATCAGTATTTAGATATTTAATATTCATTTTATCAGACACGCCCCTTCCTATACAAATCCATTGTAACTTCAAACTCCATTTTAACCAGAAACACCCGTCCTTGGTTCTGGTGACCATACTGCCCCCTAATACGTGAGGGGGCGTGTTTTTTTTATTACTTTTTTCATTTATTTAATTTAATCTTTTTATTGTATTTTATTATCCCCCCCCCCCAAAAAAAATGAAAAAAGTAATTTAAAGTCACCAGAACCAAGGACGGGTGTTTTTGATGAATCTAACATGGTTAAAATGGAGTTTGAAGTTATGATGGGTTTGTATGGGAAGGGGGCGTGTCTGATAAAATGAATATCAAATATCTAAATACTGAATCAAGCAACTTAAAAACGGTCCGGGATGCTCCCAAAAGCCTGAGTAGAAGGTTAAAAAAAATAATAAAAAGACCCCTGGGAGACTCCAGTCAATAAAGAATATATAAGGTTTAAAAGTGGTTATTAGATTACAGATATCTGGTAAAAAAGAAAAAAGAAGAAAAAAAAGATTTGTTGACATTGTTTCCTGAAACAACCTTGTTTTTATTTGTACTGTGGTTTTGTAGAGTGTGGTGGTACTCTGTCAGGACTCAAAGGTTCCTTCACATCTCCATATTTTCCATCTAACTACCCTCCACGAATCACCTGTGTGTGGGACATCCAGGTAAGCTAAAGATTCTTATTAGGACCCCAATGCACCCTATGCACAGCAGCCATATTGTGAAGACCTTCGCAGGTGTTGCCAATGATACTAATGAAGGCTCTGTTCCATTCTGGTCAAACAGAGTCAGGGTGCTGATGTTGTGCATGTTGGCCCACTGGAAACACTCTGCTACACCAGTGGGTCTAAAGTTGGTGTCCAGGGACCCTCATGGGCTTCCAAATGGCCCCTTACGGGTGTGTAACTCGGGTCCATTTGGTTCCATTTGTACACTCTCAGAGTTATGGGGGTCTGGAAACCACTGTGCTACACTAAATGGAACAGAGCCTTCATTAGTATCATTGGTAACACCTGTGAAGGAAGTGATACTATGGCTGTGCATAGAGCCTATACACCCTACATGGGTACATTCGCTTTGTCATTTTTAGGGTCCATTCATAGTTTTCAGTAGAGCCCGATTTCTGGGTCCGATAACCGATATTAGGGAGTAAATAAATTATGAGATATCGTTTCATAGTTTTATAAACGCAGCAATGCAGTTGAAGTCAGTTCTGTTTTTGTAAAGCCTTGTTATGACATAGCTAATGTTCTGGACACTTTATTTTATATTGTGAAAACATTTCCATTGACAAAAACAAATACCTGTATGTTTACATAGATAGATACTATCTATTAGATAGCTTTTATTGTCATTCAACAATACATGAAATTAATAATTAAAAGAAATTCCGTTCCACTGGTTTACTATAATCTAAAACTACTCCTAGTTAACTCATTCAGTGCCACTGGACGTCTAAGACGTCCGTTGATATCATAGACTGTATAAATGAGATGGACAAACCCCCTCCGCTGCTTTCTACAGACCGAAAATGACGCCTTTGCTGCAAGACTGTAGGTCCGCCATCTTTCAATACGCGTCAGAATGAGTTCAGACCATTATTGGTTGGGTAACTTGTCAATCAAGAGCGGGGGGCGGGGAATGAATGCTATTGGTTGTGTAGCGTGTCAATCAAATCATCCCGCCCCTCCTAGAGAATAGCCTACTTTATCGTCAATTTTATAATAAATAGAACCATAATTTAGCAAAACGCATATCCTGATGATTGAAAGGAGACTTTAAACTAGCGACTGGAAGCATATAGAATTTATGACAATTTTTATTACAGTAAGAAAATCTAGTCTAAAGTTTGTCAAAAAACCCATTCACTTGCGCTAAAATAAATTCTTTCTGAACTCACAGGTCGGCGCAGGGTAAAACAGCGCCACTCTGGCCATTTTGTCGGCCTCATCGTAAATATCTCAGCCTTGCCCCTTGGTTGATATAAGCCCTGAGTGCCACTGGACGTCTAAGACGTCTATTTTTTATTCATTTCTTTTTTTGGAAAAAAATGTTCAGAACCCAAGATATGATGATTTGAAGATTTGCTGCTCCATTCACTCTTTGTTTAACTTCTTACTTAAAAAGGCTGTATCTCGGCTCCTAAGCACTTTTTTTTTTACAATGAATTTTGGCTGTGGCACTCAGAGCCAAAATTCCATAAATAAGCTGGGCACTGAATGAGTTTAAAAAAAAGAAGAATACTAAAATACTAAAAGCACATAAAATCACAGTCAGTTCATAATGAGGGAAATATTGCACAGAAAGGAGTCCTCAAACAAACATTCAATATTACGGGGAAACAGGAACAGAGTTTGGATTTATTATATATATTCTGACATAATGGTGATATAAAAATGTATGTTTCACTCCGTTTCTCTCAGGTCCCTGAAGGAAGGTTTGTAAAGGTTCAGTTCACCACGTTTTCTTTGTCTGAACCGGGGCAGAACACCACCGAGTGTCATAAAGATTACATCCAGGTCAACGGCCAAAGGTCAGACATCTAGTTTAGTCATTTTGTTTTAAATAATGCCGTTTATAACTGTCCCCTACATGTCTCTGTTTGGCCTGTCACAATGATTACAGAATCGTGCTTGTGTGATTGCTTGTGTGCAGTGGTGTACAATGTTGAGGTATTTGTACTTAATTTGAGTACTTCCAATTTCCAATACTTTTACTTCTACTCCACTACATCTCAGAGGTACATATTATACTTTTACTCCACTACAATTATTTGAAAACTTTAGTTACTAGTTACTTTGTAGATTTTGATTATTATTACAATGCACACATTAACCGCTTGTTTGAGCTTGTAGATCGGCTATTTTCAAAAGATTTTTTACACATTTGAAGACATAATTAGTACTTTTACTTTTAGTACGTATATTTTGATGCCAATACTTTTATACTTTTACTCGAGTAAATTTTGATTACCGGACAGAGTATTTCTACGATGCAGTATCGATAATTTTATTAAAGTAAAAAATGTGAGTACTTTTTCCACCACTGTGGAGTGCGCGAGAATGAGTGTAAGGTTGGACCATCGTGTCCTTGTCCCTCACTGTGTCTCTGTTGTCCTGTACAGGCTCTGTGGGGACAGACCGGACAGCACTGTGGTCACCAGCCGGGGACACACGATGCAGGTCAAGTTCATCTCTGACAAGTCCTACGTAGACCACGGTTTCTCCGCACAGTTTGAAGCTTTTGCCCCAAACAACCGTAAGCCTTCAATCTGTTTTCAGTCACTTTTCACGTGAGAGCCGTTGTTTCTACATCATCACACAACTTCATGTTATTCAGATGTAGTCAGTGTGTGTAACTGTACATACTGTACAGTATGACTGTTTGACTGTTTTATGTCTTATTCTTTGCAAGACGACAAGCGACTGCATGCTTCAAGTTTCTGAATTTTTAAACAGGCACTGTCACAATTGGCTCTATGCACAGCCGCCATATTGAAGAGAAATTGGGCCTCTTTCTTACTTCCTTCACAGGTGTTACCAATGATACTGATTAAGACCTGAGGTTCCAATTCCACAAAATATTTAGATTTTTTTTTTATATAAAATAAATATTAACATTTGCACACATTTTCCAAAAATAGCAGATCTACAAGCTCATAGCGCGGCACTCGGATTGTCTTCCCTGTGTATGTTCTTAGTTTCTTTTTGTAAGCTGCAAGCTTCTCTGTTAAAACGGAATAGTGAATAGAAACAGATTGGACTTCTTATGATCCTGATTTACCTCCCATGACATTCATGTTCATATCGAATCTCGTTGCTCTAGATATACACACAGACATACCTGTCTGTGTGTCTCATCTGATGTGAATGCACCTCAACAGCCAGGAAATTTAAAGAATGTGGAACATCTTGATAGTCTGTGCAATCCATGCATGAAAAAACACCATCATGGCTACTGTCTTAGTTAGTTACAAAGGCATTGTTGTTGTGAAGCAGGTTTTTATTATATACTTATAATATTCTGGGGTGAAGATATGTGGTGTAGAGGGGAAAAAAATAGGGGGCCTACTAGTATGGACCCCTTGGGTACTCCAGTCAACATAATTTATATGTGGTTAATGGGCTGTTGGGTGTGTCCACATACAGTATATGCAGATTCTTAACACCAATATGTTTTTTTTGTTAGAAAACAAACATGATCTAATAATAATAGATTATTATTATTATTAATATAATGAAACCCAATGATCATTATGTGTAATATAATTTAGAACTGTGAAGGCATCTCTTTAAGATCTAAATCACTGGATCGTTATGGAGCACCTCATTTTTTTGTTTTACTTAACAAAATGGCAGAGAAGTAATGCCTAATTTATGCTCCGTTGTTGTTACTAACACAAACTGATTTACAAGCTAACAACGCGTTCTTGTCGGCAAGCAACGCCATCATGTGATGGAGTATAAATTGCACTTAAATTGCTTTGGGTTTGATTTCTAAAGCGTGAGTATACAAATGTAACCAAATGGACCCTTAGGGGTTCATTTCTTACATTTGTACACTCTCAGAGTTTTCAAATGGGTAGATTAACCCTGAGTATGTTATGGTGTGCTCCAGCCTGTCCAGGGAGGTTCCATTGTGCCAACAACCTGTGCATCAACTCCACTCTGACATGTGACGGCTGGAACGACTGCCATGACAACAGTGATGAAGACAACTGCAGTACGTCACTCATGTTTGTTACCAGACACAATCAGTGTTGATTTTGACAGCAGATTTTGATTTAGTTTTAGTCATAGTCTTTTGAATAAAAGTCATATTTTAGTCATCTGAAATGTTTTAGTTTTTCGCTAGTTTTAGTCGACTAAATATCATAAGAGTATAGTCGACTAAATCTACTGTTGATTTATTCGACTAAAATGTATTTTGGTGGTGCCTTGATGGTGTCGTAATGGCTGATTTTACACTTGGTTGCATGCTGAAAATAGCCGATCTACAAACCCACGATGCGTTGCAGCACGGCGCGTTGTGAGCTTGTAGATCTGCTATTTTCAGAGCGCAACACCCGAGTGCAAACGAACATAAAATGACTCGTCTTAGTTCTACTGGATCTCTTCTCCACTAGTACCTCCCTGACATTTCAGTCTAGTTTGTATTTGTTGACAGAATTCAATATATCGTCAATATATTTCGTTTTATATTTTATATTTAGTCTTAGTCATCGTAGCTTAGTTTTTTATTTCGTTTTTATTTAGTTTGTCAGTGAAAAAAGGTAGCCGATGAAAATTTTTCGTCTCAGTTTTAGTCGACGAAATCAACACTGGACCCAATGAAAGAGACAGTTATGATGACAGTCTTTGATCTCACTCTTGGAGCTACAGTATACAATAAGTGTTTGGAACTTTGCTTGTGTTTTGTACAGAGTGTGATTCGTCTCAGCTGCGCTGTGGGAACGGCCGCTGTAAGGCTCTCTTCCTGCAGTGTGACGGAGTGGACGACTGTGAAGACAACACAGACGAACTGAACTGTCGTACGTACTGAACATCACGTTTTACATTTCGTTTCATTTTCTGCAGGATTTAAATCAGAGAAGATTCAGTTTTTTAGCTGTTGACACACCAGTTTTGTCCTAAATTATGGGCTGTTTTCACAGTAGCCAGCTGTGACCACTGTTACATTCATTAACAAAGTAATATACCTTTTATGTTCATACTTCTCTGCCAAATAAAAGGTATTTCAGAATTTCCTCATGGGGATATTACAAGTTTAAATGTAAATCTTCGAATGTATAATTGAAAATAAACAAATTGCAGTTTGGCATGGTAGTCATGCCATGTTGTGCTTGTAACTAAGAGAAAATGCCAAAAAGATATGTTTTGTTGTATGTAAAATATTGTCTTTTTCTCTAGGTGAATGTGTTGTTTAGTTGCCATTATGAAGGAGAGGAGAATGTTCCTGTGGTAATGGAGGCTGTGTTGTTGTGTTGTAGTTACGTGTCGACCAGGAGAGTTTTCCTGTCGTAGTGGAGGCTGTGTGCCAGACACACAGAAGTGTGATGGACGACAGCAGTGCTCTGACGGTTCTGATGAGGCAGGCTGCAAGAAATGTAAGTACATCACTATTACAATTTGTATTTAGCAGACACTCTTATACTGTAGAGTTGCAAGTTGCAACTATAGAGATTAAATCTGAGGCTTTTTTGTAAACTTTTTAAATAGTTTTGGGAAAAAAACTAAACTAAAAAACTTGAGGACCCCCTCGAAAAGGAGATGATGCATCTCAAGGGGCTTATCGTCTAACAGAAATGTCTAAAATAAAGAAGGTCCTGGGTTCGATGCCGGGCACAGCCAACTCAGCATATGAGTTGCATGGCTTGAGTAACTAACTAAGATGTGCAGTAAGTACAGGGAGCTGATGGTAGCTGTTAAGTTAAGTTCTTAATTAACTTGACTTGACTTATATTGACATGAAAAATATTGACATGAAAAATAATCAAATCATTTTTTTTTAAATAATTGACTAAACCGATTAGTCTGATTAACCACTATTTTATACTTTGTCGTACAATGGTGTTGCATAAAACTAGTGAACAAATCTACACAAATGTAGATCTTAACTGACTTGGTGTGTGTGTTATTAACTGACTTGGTGTGTGTGTGTGTGTGTGTGTGTGTGTGTGTGTGTGTGTGTGTGTGTGTGTGTGTGTGTGTGTGTGTGTGTGTGTGTGTAGCGGGGGTGGTCCAGTGTTCTGCAACGGCGTACCGCTGTGCAAACAGCCGGTGTGTCTCTAAACTCAACCCGGAGTGTGACGATGAGCAAGACTGTGACGACGGCTCTGACGAGGAAGGCTGTCGTAAGTTTCATTTATACAACAGCTGCATTCATGTATTCCTTTACACTGCACTTACATATAAATATATAAATCCTTGTTTATACTTCATAGTAATATATATGGTCTTGCGCAACAAAAACTTGATCTTTTCTGCGTCTATGAAGAGGGATGACCGACGTTTTCACCGCTGTGGCAGAAGGCAGAGCTAAAACATTTCAATAAAGACCACTTGAGATGGACAGAAACAAACTACTATATGGAAGAAACGAACATTGAAGTTTTATGCTAGCAGTTGGATATCGTTGTTTTGGGGCAGAAATCCTGTATGTCCATCTTTCAGTGTTTTATTTGGTTTTGCTTTTTTGGTAAAAATGCACTACATTGTCATACAAGTGTCGTGCAAAAAATAGCTCCTTCTTGGACGTACAAGCGTTGTGTAAAGTGAATGTTTACAGTAGGATATTCCTTCAGTTTTTCAATTTTCAGGCGAGCGCCTGATGAAGTGTCTGTATTAGAGATAGCCTCCCCCTTTGACCCTAGCCTTTATCAATAAATACCAACCACTTGTACATACCATCTTAGAGCTGGGCTACAGGTGCAGACTATTTGCTTTTATATTTGGGAGCTTATAGGACATACCCAGACTGGTTGTTAGAGGGTTTCAACAACTTGGGATGCCCAAAAAGGAGGCAAAAAGGCTGGCAAAGTATTGTTGTCTGTGCCATAATTGGCAGCCGCCACATATGGCGGAGACGCCGTTACTTATACCCATAGAGTACTGAGTGACATGCTTATTGCATGAAGACATATGCCATGATTTTGTGAATATAACATTACTGCACCTATAATATTTGTGTCCTTGTATGCTCTCCTTTGTGTGGACATAAATAAATGGTTAAAATGTGTGTGTGTGTGTGTGTGTGTGTGTGTGTGTGTGTGTGTGTGTGTGTGTGTGTGTGTGTGTGTGTGTGTGTGTGTGTGTGTGTGTGTGTGTGTGTGTGTGTGTGTGTGTGTGTGTGTGTGTGTCAGAGTGTGGTAGCCCGCCTTTCAGGAGTTCTCGCATCGTGGGTGGTCAGGTGTCCAGGGAGGGGGAGGTGCCATGGCAGGTCAGTCTTCACGTCAAGGGGAGTGGTCACACCTGTGGAGCCTCGGTGCTCAACAACCGCTGGCTGCTGAGCGCCGCCCACTGTTTCCAAGACAACGCCAAAATACAGTATGTTTGTTTTGACTTACAATGGAGCTTCCTAAACACCATGTCTGTATGTAAACAACATGTACAAGTCATCATGTACATACAGCAAATTAATCATTTAACCCATTAAGACCGGGAACGCGTCTGTGTCAAAAATACAAGCTTGTGGTGTGGCACTCTGTGTAGATCTTCTATTCTTTGTTTTTTAAATGTGTGCACATCTTTGAATATAATATACATTCTTAACTAAAATCTTTGATTCTGGGGGTCCCTGGAACAAAATATTTTGAGATGGGGGGCTCCGTGGACAAATACATATCATTTTGATGTCCTTGACACGAAAAAGTTTGAGAACCTGATATTATAGCAACAAAGCAAAGTGTTTTTTTTCCCAAAACATTTTAGAAGACATTTTTAGCAAAGATTTGAGTTAAAAATGTTCGCTTTAAAAAACATATGCATTCAGAGATTTGCAAAAATGTTCACGATTTTCCCCCAAAAAATTGCAGATCTACAAACTATGAGCTTGTAGTTCTGCTATTTTTGAATAGCCCACGTATAAGAATAAATGAACGGTTTTAATGGGTTAAAGGAGAATTCCGGTCATTTTAAGTGTTATGTTTGATGTGTGTCAAATCACTTACCAACGTAGAAATGAAAATCGCGTTACTCGACAGATCCCCCTGTCAACCCCCACCGTTGGCATGATACTCCTATCGTGGATAGCCCAAATTCGCCTATTTTAACAAATGCAAAGTCTGTTTTTTTGCTTCTCGTACTCATTGTTGAGTCCCATGATAATGTAACAGGCGCTAAAACTCCCGACAAGCTAACGGCTAATAACAGAACGAGCTAATGCTGGTTGCTGGTTTCTCTCCCGACCTGGCAACCTGGGGCTGCCATGCAGAGAGATAAGCAGCCCCAGCGTTAGCTCGTTCTGTTATTAGCCGTTAGCTTGTCGGGAGTTTTAGCGCCTGTTACGTTATCATGGGACTCCACAATGAGTACTAGGAGAAAAAAACAGACTTTACATTTGTTAAAATAGGCGAATTTGGGCTATCCACGATAGGAGTATCATGGCAACGGTGGGGGTTGACAGGGGGATCTGTCGAGTAACGCGATTTTCATTTCTACGTTGGTAAGTGATTTGACACACATCAAACATAACACTTAAAATGACCGGAATTCTCCTTTAAATATCATCGAATAAAGTAAACCATGAAAGATGGACAGACAGACAGTTTGTATTGTGATGCAACACCAGGTATTCCAAAAAAGAAATATGGGAGGCCTTCCTGGGTCTCCACGCCCAGGGCCAGACCAATCAGTGGACGGTGAAGAAAAACATCAAAAACATCATCCCTCACCCTGGATACGACCCTGTGACCTACGACAACGACATAGCGCTGATGGAGCTGAACGGGACGGAGCTGGTCCTTAACCAGAACGTCTTCCCCATCTGTCTGCCCAGCCCCACCCATCACTTCGCTGTGGGCACAGCGGCATGGATCAGTGGCTGGGGGGCGTCCAGGGAGGAAGGTGAATGATCGTCTATTGATATATTGCTATTATTCAATAATCGTGAAGCAGACAGTTTTGGACAGTGGTGGAAAATGTATTCAAAAGTTTTACTTAAGTAAAAGTATCAATACTGCCTTGTAGAAACACTCTGTTACAAGTAAAAGTCTGAAATTCAAAAATGTACTCGAGTAGAAGTACAAAAGTATTTGTATCCAAATGTGCTTAAAGTACCAAAAGTAGAAAGTATCCTCATTATGCAGAATGTCAAGTTTTCAAATGTATAACAATCTTTTGAAAATAGATCTACAAGCTCACAATGCATCGCATTCGCATTGCAACACATTTTGAGCTGTTGTTGATGTTTTGTTTTGTATAATCCAAATCTACAAAATAACTTCTAAGGGTGCGCTCCCACCGCACTTTTATTTTACCTCTGGGGCAGAATCTGCCAATGCTTTGTCAATGCAAATGCGTGGATTCACGCAAGAGCAGATTTTTCCGCTTGTCGCGCAGACCTTGCGTTTATCCGCTCTACACGAAGAAGCATAAAACTGCTGGAGGCAGGAGCTGATTTTCCCCTCTGTCCAATCGGGTGAGTCGAAGGCGGACCGTCCCAAGACTCAGAAGCAACATGGTGCTCTCAGTGGACCAACTGGTTGTAGCTGTTGCATCTCACCTAGTAGGCTACTTTATGATTTGACCATGAAAGAGTTCCATATGACTGACATTAAAGAACTGGCCTGGTTACAAGTCAGTGCGGTCGCAAAGGCTTCAGGTTAGTGTAATAATATATTTAGTGTAATAATATTACTCTAAATATTTAATAGCCTTGTCAGTTAAAAATAGTCTTCACTTTTGCACTTGGGGTTTGTACATCTACATACACATTCAGATTTAAAATATAAAGTGCTTACCCCATGGCCACGGATTTTACAATCATGTACGGGCCCTAAGAAGTACCCGTATCTTCCGTATTGTTCAATAAAAAGCATTTTAATCCAATTGGTGGCCATTTTCCCATAGAGTTATAATGTACCAACAGTGCAATACACCTCTCAACCGCTAGGGTCGCGCAGTTGAAAGCATATGGAGAAAATGACCACTGATTGGATTAAAATGCTTTTTATTGAACAATACGGAAGATACGGATACTTATGAGGGCCCGTACATGATTGTAACATCCGTGGCCATGGGGTAAGTAGGCTACTTTATATTTTATCTGAATGTGTATGAGTATGTAGATGTACGAAACCCAAGTGTGAAAGTGCAAAGACATTTTTTTTGTCTACTGGCTAGTGTCTAGTGGCGGTGTGGGCTACGGGGACGGTCTTGAATGTGAGTGACAGGTGCGTCACAGCGTTTTTTTAGAATCCGCTGGCTGCAAAAAACTGTGGCCACGCACAACCTGCGTTTAACAGCGGCCAACCAACTTTTGGTGAGAGCGTACCCTAACTAAAGTTTTCAAATAATTGTAGTGGAGTAAAAGTACAATATTTGCCTCTGAGATGTAGTGGAGTAGAAGTAGAAGTACTGAAAAGTGTAAATACCTAAAATGTGTACTTAAGTACAGTACTTGAGTACATGTACTTTACACCACTGGATATATCTATATCTACTGTATAAATTGCAGAAACCTGTGTTGGTCTGTTTGGCTCTGTCCCAGGCATAACTCGGGCACTGTACAACCGGTTGACTTTAAACTTGGTATGTGTGCCACCCCACTGATTGTACGTTATTAGCAGTGGTGGAAAAAGCACTCAAAGTGTTTAGTTAAGTAAAAGTAGCAATACCACATTATAAAAATACTCTTTTACAAGTAAAAGGCCTGTGTTCAAAATGTTACTTGAGTAAAAGTACAAAAGTAGTGGCATCAAAATATATTTAAAGTACCAAAAAAAGTAAAAGTACTAATGTTTGAAAATATCAGATCTACCAGCTCACAAGGCGTTTGTTGTTGGGTACAGGTTCTCCAGAAACCGTGCTGCAGAAGGCAGAGGTCCGTCTCATCAACAGCACCGTGTGCAACAAGCTGCTGGAGAACCAGGTCACTGAACACATGATGTGTGCAGGAGTGTTGAAGGGAGGCGTGGACGCCTGCCAGGTAAACCATACTACTATCATTTCCATCATTCTCTGGTATACTTTACATTACACATTGAAGATGTAACTCTAAACAACATGAGTTACAACATATCGTCACTGTCGGGCAGAAACCTTGTATCTCCATATTTTTATTTTCCCCCAAAACATGTAATATAAATGAAAAAAGTAATTGAAAAAACACGGTGTCCTTGCGTATAGGCTCTATGCACAGCAGCCATATTATCACTTCCTATGATACTAATGAAGGCTCTGCTCCATTTAGTGTAGCACAGTGGTTTCCACGACCCCCATAACTCTGAGAGTGTACAAATGGGTCCATTTGGTTCCATTTGTACACTCTCAGAGTTACACACCCGTAGGGGGCCATTTGGAAGCCCATGAGGGTCCCTGGACCCCAACTGTAGACCCACTGGTGTAACAGAGTGTTTCCAGTGAGCCAACATGCAACAATATCAGCACCCCGACTCTGTTTGACCAGAATGGAACAGAGCCTTCATTAGTATCATTGGTAACACCTGTGAATGTCTTCGTAATATGGCTGCTGTGAATAGAGCCTATTAGAAGGACAATATCAGTCACCAGAACCAAGGACGGGTGTTTCTGATGAATATAACATGGTTAAAATGGAGTTTGAAGTTACAATGGGTTTGTATAGGAAGGGGGCGTGTCTGATAAAATGAATATCAAATATGTAATACTGAATCAAGCAACATAAAAACTGTCCGGGGTGTTCCCAAAAGCCTGAGTAGACGATACAATGACCCACATTTGTTTTGAAAGTGAAATATTCTTGCGCAAAATTAGCAAAACAAGTTCATCTACATTGCAACACAGGTTCTTTTTTTTCCATTTCCTGAAAAGTAATGATTTTCGACAAAAAAAAGGGTTTCCACCCTACAGCAACTACATAGAACATGTGATCAGCAGCTATAATGTGATATAGCTTCCTGTACAGTGACACACCTCTCTGTCCTATCTCTCAGGGGGACTCTGGAGGTCCGCTGTCCGTCCAGTCGAAGGCCAGTAGGAGGCACTTCCTGGCGGGTGTTGTCAGCTGGGGCGACGGCTGCGGCCGCAGGAACAAGCCTGGCGTCTACACCCGGGTCACCAAGTACCTCAGCTGGATCAAGACTCACACTGACCTATAGGATCCGATACCTGCAGCTTATTGAAACAGACTGGCAAAACTCAGGGCTGAGAACTTCATGGACTTCTGGTTCTCGTGAACAAGTTTGGGTGTGTCTTTGGCACGTCTCTTTAACCACTTGAACCCTATAGTCTCTCAAAACTGTTGAGACCGTTGACTCCAGGGCAGGGATTTCAGGGAGGCCACGAAGGCCATTGCCGTCGTTGCCCCTCAGCTTGGCCTTGTGCCCCTCAAAAAAATGGCACCCAGCTGACTGTACCACTTTCACCTCTGTCTCTTTCTTGTCAATATGTAGACACCAGTGTCTCTTTCTTGTCAACTTTTGTTTTATTTGATGGCATTCCTGTCCTGGAATTTGGCCTTTGTGTCCTTAAAAAATGTACAACGTCAAAGGCCAAGTGGCCTTGCCCCTAAAATTACGAAATTCCAGGCCTGGTTGACTCGCACAATTTTCCAAATACTTCTGTCATACAGTCTGCGCAAAGGAAGCGCTGAGAACGATCTAGGAGTAAAGCCGATGTCCCACCTCCCCCCCGCTTCCGTTTTGTAAACGTGTCCTACTCACTGTAAATCTAATTATATATTTGAGATATTCTTTTAAACATTTTCGTCAACGGAAATGACAAACAGATGACAGCTTCCTTTCTCGGCTTTCAGGAGGTGTAGTTCCAGACTGTACACTGTGGAATAACGAGACTACTTGAACCTTAGCGTTGAATCACTCCCTTTTTTTCCATATCAACGTTTTAATGTTGAAGAAACTCCTTATTACAACAGTTGATGCTTTTAGAAAAAGTAAATTGTTACATTTGTATACGGTCACCGATCTGAAAGCTCACAGCGCATAGATCTGCTCATTTTGGCGAAGAGATTTGGACAAGATTGGAGATTAAGACACGTGGTTAATGTTCATAGGTGTGGGTGTATTCTTACTGGTTGGCATACTGCTTGTGTTGTTGTTTTTTTGATAGGTTTTTTCACAAAGTTAGTTATTTGAAATAAGATAATGTACAGGGAGTTTTCTGTTCATTTCGTACGTAAACTACAGAGAATGTAATGTTGTGAATCTAGAACTGAAAATGTTCCAGATTATAAAACGGGTCAAACCGCACCGTCTGCTGGTTGATAGGTGTGGTACATGACTATGAAGTATAACGTCTTTGTACAGTTTTATATCACTGGTTCCGGGGACCACCATGAGCCCAAATGGACCCTTACGGGTCTGTAACTTCGAGAGGGTACAAATGGAACCAACATGTCCATTTTGGTTCCATTAGTTTCTGTTAACTATAATAACCCTGATGATGTGGCCCAGAACTTTGGTGCTGATCGATCCAGTGTTTTGCAATATTAACCGACAGACACTCACGAGGGCTCCTGTAGAAAGGCTGCTTCCTCCACACTCTGCTGTAGAAAGGCTGCATCCTCGACACTCTGCCGTAGAAAGGCTGCGTCCTTGACACTCCGCTTTAGAAAGGCTGGGTCCTTGACACTCTGCCGTAGAAAGGCTGCGTCCTTGACACTCCGCTGTAGAAAGATCAGACCGTTGAACTTGAAAATAATACAACATGAAGTGAACAGCGTTAAGCAAACAAATGGAACATCAAATGGTTTGTTGCCTGATGTGAGGAAAAAAGGAGGAGATTAGATGCGCCGGTCATTGAAATGTGACATCAAAGGACAACAGACCGAGCTGGACAAAGATGAGAGCCACCAACTTGAAGAAAACCTTCAAGCCGCTTCTCCTCCCAATGTATGAATGAATGAACCATTGTAAATCGTTTTGAGCATGTGGAAAACAATTTATTATTATTATTATCTTTAAAGTAAAGGTTACTTTTTTATGCCGGGGCTGGCCAGCAGTCCGTCCGCCCATTATTCAGACGGCCCAAAAGTCTGAAAAATGTTTTTGTTAGAGTTAGACAAGTTAGTTAGTTATGATGCGCGCCATCGGACCAATGACACTTGGGCAATGGGCTGTTGCACTAATTCATTATTATTTTTTAATGTAAATGTACTTTTTTTTATCCCCTTGGGGAAATGCTGTCCTCTGCATTCGACCCATCCTAACTACTTATAGGCTCTATGCACAGCAGCCATATTATCGCTTCCTTCACAGGTGTTACCAGTGATACTAATGAAGGCTCTGTTCCATTTAGTGTAGCACAGTAGTTCTCAGGTTTTTTTATTTCAGATTTCCACGACCCCCATCCATTTGGTTCCATTTGTACACTCTCAGAGTTACACACCCGTAAAGGGCCATTTGGGAGTGTTTCCAGTGAGCCAACATGCACAATATCAGCACCCTGACTCCGTCTGACCAGAATGGAACAGAGCCTTCATTAGTATCATTGGTAACACCTGTGAATGTCTTACAATATGGCTGCTGTGCATAGAGCCTATTAGCAGTGAGCAGCCACAGTGCAGAGGGCTCTGGGACCAACTCCAGTTGTAAATGCCAGTACCTTGCTCAAAGGAAATGTCAGTACTATGTACATACAGTATATGCATATATCTTAACACACACACACACACACACACACACACACACACACACACACACACACACACACACACACACAGGGAGAACATGCAAACTAATGGCATGGCACTGTTCATGCAGGCCAGTCAGGGACAACTTCCTTGTAGAAATTATTCTTGTAATGTAATTGTTATTAAAAGCAATTAATTGGGAATTGTCTACAATGTTCATGTTGCCATATTTTGTAAACATTTTGGTAACCATTTTATATGCAGGCCATGGTAGGTGACATAATGAAGAATTTGTTTATAGGCTATATATATTTGATACTGTACTTTTTCTTTAAATAACATGTAACTGCAATTTGAAGAAAGCTTGCACTGAATAATTTCAGCCACTCTTTTCGTCCCTTTTGTAAACTTGTGACCAGGTGACAATAAAGTGAAGTCGTGTTGATGCTCTGTTGTTTGTTTGGTGGAACATTAGGAACGGGTCAGACTGGTTCAGCAGGTTTACATGGAACAAATGAAAACAACCAAAGAGCCAAACCCTGCCTGGGAACTATGCAGGATGAAGTGACTAATGGCTTCAATCATTTATGGAATCCTGTGGTCAGTGAGTGTCATGAAATGCAGTGGTGGAAAGTGACTAAGTACATTTACTCAAGTATGGTACTTAAGTACAATCTTGAGGTGCTTTTGCTTTACTGGAGGATTTCCAATTTTCAATACTTGTACTTCTGCTCCACTTTGTTGATTTTTATTATACATAGCTTATTATACATTAACCACTTCAGCCCTATATATACTTAGGCTATTTGAAAAATAGCCGATCTACAAGCTCACACTGCGTCGCGGTGCGACACGTTGCGAGCTTGTAGATCTGCTATTTTCAAAAAGATTTGAAGACATTTGAAAACTTGTTCTGCATATTGAGTACTTTTACTTTTGATTATTTTGATGCCAATACTTTTGTACTTTTACTCAAGTACTTGTTGAATAATAGACTTTCCCTTCTACTTTCTACATTGCAGAATTGATACTTTTACTTTTTACTTTTTCCACCACTGCTGAAATGCCATGTGAAGTGCAAAGACTGATTTACAAGCTCACAACGCGTTGCATCTGCGACACACTGTGAGCTTGTAGATCTGCTATTTTCTGCACCACGACACTGTTGTACGGCGGAGCTTAAATGAGGCACATCACTGACAGAATGACAGCCTCTGTCACCAGTGCTGCCAGATTTTGCGAGAGAAACAAGCAATCAGGTCTACGAAAACAAGTGTGGCGTGTTGTGGCCTTGCAGATCTGCAATTTTTTTTAAATCTTGAAAAAATGTGGAATGTTGGAAAACACAAATCTGGTATTGGGGTCCGTAATGGACCGACCACAGACAAAACACATATGGATTTGGGGGTCCTTGACATGAAAATGTTTGATAACCACTGATTTAAACAACATTAGAAAGCAAGCCCAAATAAGCAACTACACTTTGGAAAAAAGCCCAGAAAAACGCAACCCGCAACTACCAATATTTACAAGCAACTTCACAGAAAAACAAGCCCAAAGTTGCTTATAATAAGCGGGCATGGCAACACTGTCTGTCACTCTGTCAGTGAGTGTGACATTCTTTTAGGTCTGCGGTTTGTACATCCCTTTACAAGCAATAACTGATTTCCCAAAACTCCAATTAGTTTATTGTCTTAAAACATAAATAATCCCTCTGTGTTCTGATGTAGTTTATTTATTATTTTTAATCATAAAGAAAATTAATTTTATCCAACACTGGACAAAGTATCCAATTTCAAACACAATACTATGACCTGCGGTCTTTTCTGGTTTGTTCTCAACCATAAGGTTACTGACATGAATTCAAACATATTTTAAAGGGATAGTTAACCCAAAAAAATGCTTTGTGTCTCCTACTGGAACCGCTGCCGGTCATCAAATTATTGGCTTAGGAATGTGACAAAAACAAAAAAATATCCATGAATTCAAGTCTCCATGGGGAGACTAATAGATAGAAAGTAATTTTGGGGGTGAACTATCCCTTTAAGGCAGATACCACAAACTCTACGATAGCAAATGTCATAAATGTTGACAGATATGGATATGTTATGTCAAAGCTAAAATAAACTTTATTAAAAACCCTATTTTGACCCATGTGAAGCCTATACTGAGTATGTTAATGCAATAATACCAACACATCTGCAGTGATTGGAGGTAGTTTCCCTACTCTTTCACTGAGAAATAAATGTATATCCTGGTCAGGTGGGACACCTACTGGTTGACAAGAGGTATTACATGAAGCTCAAAAGGGAATATCTTGCTTGCCAGGTTGCCCAGGCAGGCTTTCCATTACAACTCAACAACAGTAGAACATAGTTCAAATCATATAAATCTTGCAGATTGCAGCTGCCATAGACACAGACAAGAGGATGCCCAGCTGTTAAATCACCTCTCTTACTAAACTAAACCATTTAAAATCAGAGTTTACATCTCTTTTTTAAACTCCAATCGATGGTGCTGCTATTAGCTCAGGGAACCTTGAATAAAAAAATTAAAAAAAAAGGCTAACAGAGTTAATTTGACTCGGTGTACAAATTGAACCAAATGGACCATGTGTACACTCTCTGAGGTACAAATGGATAAACACACGTTAAGGATTTGGCTGTGTATGGGTGAGATAATGGTTTCATCTCTATGGTGTCATTCTGTAAAGAGGATTCTTAATGATAACGCTATAATCTACTGAACAAAAATGTTAGTTCTAACCTGGTTTAAAATGATGGTGAGGATCGTTGGACTCGTGTTATATTATATACTAATACTAGCAAACACTGATGGCTGGTCAGGAGGAAGACAGCTGTAGAAACGGTGGCAGACAGGTTTATAGTCCACAGCCCGTATGTGGGAGCCAATCACCAGCAGGGTCCACCTAGTAGTTAGCCAATCACATTCACACACCACTCACACCAGCAGGTAACCAGTCACTCAATACGCTCTATTCACAGCAGCCATAGTATGAAGAAATGCACAGGTGTTACCAATGATACTAATGAAGGCTCTGTTCCATTCTGGTCAAACAGAGTCAGGGTGCTGATGTTGTGCATATTGGCTCACTGGAAACACTCTGCTACACCAGTGGGTCTACAGGGACCCTCATAGGCTTCCAAATGGCCCCTTACGGGTGTGTAACTCTGAGAGTGTACAAATGGAACCAAATGGACCCTTATTTGTTCACTCTCAGAGTTATGGGGGTCGTGGAAACCACTGTGCTACACTATAATGGAACAGAGCCTTCATTAGTATCATTAGTAACACCTGTGAAGGAAGTGATAATATGGCTGCTGTGCATAGAGCCTATCAGCACTCACTCACTGAAGAGGGGGAAACACGCACGCACAATAAATACACCCCATGTTGTTCTGGTTTCTGTTGACTTTATTAGTGGAATGGAATATACACCTCTGTGCTTTAATACTGTTTTCTCCTCTCTACTGCCCCCTACAGCTTCAACACGATCAGTACACTGAGAATAGGATCATCACAACAATATAATTATAACCATAAAACTCATAACTGCACTTTAACCACTTGAACCCTATAGGATCTATATATTCTGGGGGGAACATTCACCCAAAATAGCAGATCTACTAAAGCTATTTTTGGAGAAAAAAAAGAACAGTTGTCGTCGGGGATTTATAAGTATATCTAAGTTAGCTAGTATATAGGGTTTAAGTGGTTATTTGCATCTGAAGTGGTGTTCATTGTTCCTCTTACTTTACACTGGGGAGGGTGGGGGGGTTCAATAGTTTGTCCAGGACCCATACGAGGTCACTACCCGGTGAGAGTTTAGGTCAGCCTGTGATGATAGATTGTTTTTAGGTTTTTTTTTTTTTACCTTATTGCTGGTCCGAGCAGGTAAGCCAGGAATTGGGGTGCATTTCTCCTTTCCGACATGTCGCCTTTCCGACGTTGACGAACCCTATACCTAACCCTAACCCTAACCCTAACCGCACGCGGAAGCCACTAGTCGGAGTGGTGAGATGTCGGAATGGAGAGTGAACACCCAGGAATTGAACCCCCTGGAGCAGCAGGGAGGGGGAGGGGTTCAGTGCTTGGCTCAAGGGCACTTTATTGTATGGATTGACACTTTGTGGAGCCTTCGAACCCGTGACCTTTCTGTCTGGGGGGACAATCAATACCAAGTCATCGACATTAAAATAACATTAAATTATCATTAAATTATCATTAAAAAACGTTCACATTCAAATAAAACATGAGATTGTCTTTTTGAGGCCTTGATACACACAGGTTATACATACAATAATCCTAAGTATTAATGGAACTCTCACAGTTACAAATGGATCAGTTATCACCGTATTTTAAGGTGTGTTTTGAGATAAAACAGCTGTAGTGAATGTTGGGCGCACATTGACCAGTGACCGCTCTGAGTGAAAACCCTGAGCCATGGAGGAAGTCATTGGCAAAATGTGGCGGTTGGTTTGCAGCTTGCTTGGTGCCAAGCTAGACCTGTAAGAAAACATCTATTTTTACATGGGATGAACTGAATGAACTTTGAAAGATGAAAATGTTATCGTTAGTTTATGAGTATAGGCCTACCAACTCTGACGGTTCAAAAGTGCTATCAGACCGCTCAGGTCAAAAACGAAGGCGCTCCGAAATTTCAGAGAGTAGGCCATTTCTCAGAGCGTGTTTCTAAACGCATCCAAAAACTGGACGCAATGTTGCAATATTAGAGGCCTTTTCACGTTAATAAATAACAGTTAACAATCAGTGTTGTCAACTGTTGAAATTTGGAACAATGCCATGTGACACTTCCTCCATGGGAAATGAATGGTTTGATAAATGATGACAGTTTATGTACAAGCAGCTTAAAGGTCATTACACACCTGGAGTGAATAAAAATAAATATATATTTATATATATAATATATATATATATATATATATATATATATATATATATATATATATATATATATATATATATATATATATATAGTTTTCACCAGTTCTGACTGGTGTCAACCATTAAAATGGCTGCAAAGAACCATTAACAGGTTAATGCTATCATTCTATTAATTTACTAAGTGCTAAATAAAGGCTGTACACAAAATAGCTGATGTCTGCTTTTACAATACAATGCTTCAGATATTCTCTGTGTATCAAGAACCTCACAACAAGCATCGTGGAACAAAAAATTCAAAGACATAAAATAGAATAATTTCATACGGTAGAAATCACATTATTCCAGTAGAAATGATATATGCCTGCCCGGTATAGAAATTCAAATCAAAACAGAGCGACATCCAGTTAGAACAGTTAGAGACATTGTCCACGGTCTCATGCAATTTCGTCTTTTTGTAGGAGACACATCGGTAGAAAAATGTCAAATAAATCATAGAATGAATCCCATCACAGTGATGTGAGGTATCTATTCTCCTCTCCCCTCCTCTTCCCCGCACGAGAAAACAGTTAAAATACCTACAACGGTATCCATGCATATTTGTGACCGCCCAACAAATCACAACCCACACACACACACGGACGCACACACACACACACGGACGCACGGACGCACACACACACACACACACACACACACACACACGCACGCACGCATGCACGCACGCACGCACATACACGCACGCACACACACGTGTGCATTGTATTACTAACTTGTGAAGACTTTTTTTGAATTTTGAACCCTAACCGAAAAACCTGAGTTGCACTTAATAGAGTACCAGTGTCACGCACTGAATAATCAGCAGATCTTAGATAGCAGATACATGTAGATCTACAAGCTCACAACATGCTGCGCTCCAATGCATTGTGAGCTTGTAGATCGGCTATTTTCATCATGCAACCAAGTGTAGAATCAGCCATTACGACGGCATCAAGGCACTGCCAAAATACATTTTAGTCGACTAAATCAACTGTAGATTTAGTCGACTATAATATTATGCTATTTAGTCGACTAAAGCTAGACAAAAACTAAAACATTTCAGATGACTAAAATATGACTAAAACTAAATGGGATTTTATTCAAAAGACTAGGACTAAAACTAAATCAAAATTTGCTGTCAAAATCAACACTGGTCTGCTGGTCATAGAGTAGACTACAGCTCAGCGTTCAACATCATCATCCCGCTAAGACTTGACACCAAGCTCAGGAACCCATAGAGCTCAAGCCCAGCCTGTGCAGTTGCATCCTTGATTTCCTGTCAGAATGATGACAAGGACCCGGGTCCACTGGCCATAATGTTTATGACTAGTGTCACTATTGTCAGGGCCGGATAGGCTCTATTCACAGCAGCCATATTATGAAGACATTCACAGGTGTTACCAATGATACTAATGAAGGCTCTGTTCCATTCTGGTCAAACAGAGTCAGGGTGCTGATATTGTGCATGTTGGCCCACTGGAAACACTCTGTTACACCAGTGGGTCTACAGTTGGGGTCCAGGGACCCTCATGGGCTTCCAAATGGCCCCTTACAGGTGTGTAACTCTGAGAGTGTACAAATGGAACCAAATGGACCCGTAAGGGTCCATTTGGTTCCATTTGTACACTCTCAGAGTTATGGGGGTCGTGGAAACCACTGTGCTACACTAAATGGAACAGAGCCTTCATTAGTATCATTGGTAACACCTGTGAAGGAAGTGATAATATGGCTGCTGTGAATAGAGCCTATTAACCCTTCGTGGTGCCCCGGTGGTATACGACCCGTTTCGGACTGCGGGAAAAGTTTCGTTTCACCGGCGAGTGATGCCGACGCGTTTTTACCGGTTCTTCAGCAGCCATATTGTTTCAATACTTCGGCGCTCTTTCGACAATAGTAGAGTTTTCTTTCACTTTTACCCTGCCGTTTAACCATAAAGCATCCCTTTCTCTTCTGAGGACCATGAAGAGTGTCCTCACAACGTCTATTTCTCAAATTCTTTTGAATTGGCACTGGTATAGTAATACAAGTATACACACACACGCACACGCGCACGCGCACGCGCGCACACGCACACGCACACACACACACACACACACACACACACACACACACACACACACACACACACATTGCATTCTGGCGAGGAACATGCCTGCATGATATATTTTTAAAAGTATTTTTCTTTTTTCTTTTTAAATAATGTTACTGTAACCTAACATACAACATGGTGTCTTGATCTCGTTATGAGGGGGGTGGGGGGTGGTGGGGGGCAGGAAGTGAGGTCATCAGAAACAAAGGAACTGGACTGGTAAGGGGACGAAGAGGCCGTCATGCAAAAGAAGAAAGCGCCCGCTGTCGGAAACAGAAACCTTGCATCTCCATATTTCATTTTTTTATGTATTATCGTAAATTAATGCCCTTCTTGTTGCACAAAAGTAGTGAGAAAATGGCAGATCTACGAGCTCACAGACCGGGCTTGTAGATTGGCTATTTACACTATTTTATGTCATTTAAAAAAAAATTGTAATAAAAAAAAAAGCAACGGTTTTGGACATGCGAGGTTTCCACCCCGACAGAGACGAATAAGGAAGGACGATGAGGCTTCATCTCCTCGTGATGCGTTGGTCCGCTCCGCTACGTCTAGGCTCATGCACGGAGGAAGATGAACTTCTCTTTTCTTTTCTTTTCTTTTTTGAGGACTTGATTTGAATATGCAGGTGGAGTTATGATACAACATTATGTTACAGTATGTACGCATGTCTGTCTGTCTGTCTTGCTGTCTGTCTGTCTGTCTGTCAGTGTTGACGTCATGTTTGTCGCTCCCCTCTGCTCGTAAAAAGGTTGTGTTTTGTTTTTTGAAAAAAAATCCAGATTTTTTTTCCCAAGATTTTTCAAAAATAGCAGATCTACAAGCTCATAGCGCGGCACTCGGTGCCGCGCTATGAGCTTGTATATCTGCTATTTTTGAATAGCCAAAGAAATCTCAAGTGACACAGATGCGTTCCAGGTCTAAATGGGTGAATGGAAACTAGGGACGGGACAATATGAACATTTCATGTCACAACTATTGTGGCCAAAATCAATTGAGATCAACGATATCCTCGTGATAATCAAAATATGCTAAAATCTGTCAAAATGCCACTTTTGTTAACCGTGCACTCCATTATCCATATTCTGGAGGGAACATATAAGGTAATCCCTATTGGTAACTTATTATTGTAACAACAGTATCAATCGATTTCACCATGCCCTTAATTGGTTCTCTAATATCAGCCAAAATGTCAACATCGTGCATCCCTAGTTTACATATACAGTATATGAACAAAAACATGACTCACTTCACACATCCTGTGTGTATGAATAAACTACAGAGCAGTTCTCTATCTATACTACATCATGTGATATATTCGTTGCGCTGTGATTGGTTCTAAATCGCACTGGAAAACCGCTTCAACTAAGAGGCCAGCATATGAATGATTGAAATGTTACTCTAGATATGCATGTACTACCTATGTACGACTGTACCAGGGACGCAGTGGGGGGGGGGGGATATCACCCCCACATCTGGGACGAAGAAAAAGAGAAAACCTCCGACGAGCCGGAGGTTTTTTCACGGGTGGAAAACGGAAAGCTCGTCCTAAAACACACTGCCACATTTTTTTTCGCGGACCTAGGCCGCAGGATTCTTGTTATCCATTTCTGAATGGAGAGGTGCGCGATGAGACGTTTCCTTTTTGCCACACATCTACACTTCATGGAGTACATTTTTTGTACCGAATTAACCTAATTAAAGTAAGAAAAACCCAAAATAAAAGGGGGGAAAAAACGCCTGCACGTGTCCCCCTTGGTTCCCCAATGCTCTCTGCGTCCCTGGACTGTATGTATGTATGTATGTATGTATGTATGTATGTATGTATGTATGTATGTATGTATGTATGTATGTATGTATGTATGTATGTATGTATGTATGTATGTATGTATGTATGTATGTATGTATGTATGTATGTATGTATGTATGTCTATATAAATATGGTATTAAAATGACTTTTTTTCAGAGCAGAATCGTCGGGACAAAGATCATTTTAACACGTTAAGAAACCATTCCCTTTTAAAAATCTATTGCAGAATACCATTTCTATTCTCTCTCTTTGTACACATAACAATTTCAATTTGATAAGTTAGCTTTATATTCATTCCCTGTGATAGTAAATGTTTTTAGACACAGTCAGTACATTATTCATATTATCGTTAATGTTCATTTTTGTCGATGTGTAATTTTTCCTGCTTGTTCTAACGTTGCATAATGTGGAAGAGTAGAAGGCTTTGGATTCCTCTGGTCGTCATGGTGAAGATGTACACACACTTTCAGAGCGCTTCACTGAGCTCCACCAGGCCAGAGCAACAGATGACAGATCACTCTACCAGGCCAGAGCAACAGATAACAGATATATAAATGTCACAGAAATCTATTAAAATAAAATATATTGGTTTGATATTTATCAGATAACCTAATGGGTTTAAGACTGAACTAGTAGATATCAGCCAGACCAGTCTAATAGATATCAGACTAAACTAGCAGATAATATCAGATCAGACGGCTGTAGTAGATATCAGACTAAACTAGTAAGATATCTGTCCTCTGTTTTATGGCCTGGCCGGATCCTGTTTAAGCACGACCCATACTCCTTCCAACTGAACTTCGGACGGGCGGTCTCAGAACTTTCCCTCGGTAACCCGTGCACCTACTCCGGATGTCCTGACTCTCTGAACTATAGTTCGGAAAGCCTGTCCGAAACCCCAAAGTCAGAAGGAGTATGTGTTGCGCTTTGCGCCACTCATCCCAGTCCACATTGTTCTGATCAGAGCAGCTAAGCTTACTTTAAAATCAGTTCAGTTTGGTGTAGAGAAATCCCTGTGTGAATACTTAGCATGGCATAGCATGGTACAGTTCAGTTTGTGTTGGCTGTGTATCCTGTTGTCCCCCCGTTCCCATCCAGGAATGTCTGTCTGTCTTTCTGGGTCGTCCTCCTGTCTGTCTGTCTGTCTGTCTGTCTGTCCGTCCACACACCTACTCACAACAAACCTTACATGTTCCAGTGATGACAACTGAACCACGAGGGTTTTCAGGGTTCATTCACTAAAAAGTGACTAAGAAATGGCATCATCTGTCTCAGCAAGGTCTCTGAAGAAGATTTGGCGCTTCTGTCTCGGTTCCTGATTGGATATTTTAACTCTGATGTTCCAAAACGTCCAAACCTCAGTGTCCATCCATCCTTTACATGAACAGATTTTGTTGGCCCCCGTTTCGGGGAATCAAATCATCAACCTTTGCATTTGGAGTTGCGGGTGTGTGCAAGAGTCATCAAACGCAGCCACAGAAGGACCCTGATGGGAAATCCAAGCAGCAGAAGAATCAACAGCCGTAGAGATCCACAAGAGACCTGACTAGAGAGGTCCACACTGAGTTCCTGAATCGCATCGCCCTGGTTTTAATGAAGAGAGCATATATCGTAAATATGGCTTTGTGTTAACCTGTGTGTAACCATGCCATCACTATACCCAACATCCCATAGCAACCAAGCAGCAGCACCGATCTGTCCTCCCAATAGAAGAGCTCCTTCCTGGAGCAGATACAACGTGGTCCCATCCTAACGTCACGTTTCATGTCCTCATACTTCCATCCATAGACTGACGGTCTATACACAGTCACAGCTTCACTTCGCGTTCCTCTCGTTTACATAATGATAACATATGGCTATTTTTATGTCCCTGCAGGAAGAAACGTCTATGACCAATGAGGAGGAAGACACCAAGCATTGTGATTGGTGGAGGAGTTCCGAAGACACGTCGTCCATCCGACCCCCATGACCCCTTCCTGTTTGTGCAATAAGAGTCAACGGTTCAAAAGGAATGTGCAGGGGGTCACGGCAGGGGTCAAAGGTTACAGGAAGTGTGTCTGTATAGGGGTCCCGAAGGTCTCTAAATAAACATGTTTATTTTTTTTAGGAAAACGTCAAACTTTTCCATTTCAGTTGATTTCCTCACTTGCGTCCTGTACTCCCATCCTACTAAACTGGTGTGTGATCAAACACACACTTTATTTAGGTAACTAGCATCGCCCTGGGGGGTCAGGGATGGAGGTCAAGGTTTGGGCTAGGTTCAAAGTTCAGGGTTCAGAGTTCATGGGAGAAGGACGGGGGGGCTTGCGGGAGTCAGGTGGTCAAGTGGTCTATCAGGGCTATAAGGAGGATATTTTGACGGTGTCCGGGGTGTAGGCGGTGGCGCGGGTGTTGCGCAGGATGCCCGGGATGGGCGGGGGGCTCTCGTCGGGGGTGTTGGCGGGGGGCGTGGGGATGCTGATGATGGCCGCCGTGAAGTCGGGCTCGCCGCAGTTCAGCTTCAGGTCCTCCGTCCTGGCGTTCAGACTGGAGCGGCTGAGAAGAGACACACAGAGGATAGTAAAACTTTTTTTTCTCCTATGAACTGAGAAGCACAAAGAAGCTAACCAGGCACTCAAAGGAGATTTAAAAAAGTCTAAAAAGTATACCGAAGGCGCTTCTAGGATCAACAGTAAGGAAGGCTTCAAAAGAAGAAGAAATTAAAAACTAAAAACTCTAAGAAAGGTCTTCATCAGGGCAAGAACTAGATCTAGTTCTGGCACTTCTTTACATTAACTCTATAGCCTATACTACGACGACCCTGTGCGTGTAATGAGGTGATCTCCGTGAGGACGGAGGTCACAGAGAATGTGCCATGATTTTTCAAAGGTACAGTAAAAATCGCTCTTATTCGCTGGCAGCAGTGGCACACTATATTACACTATCACTCTGGCAGTCAAAGTGTTAAAGTTAAAGGGCATCTCCCTCCTTGGGGATAGAGTGAGAGGTCCAGTCAGAGTCTGCTCTGAGTCTGCTCTTTCCGTGGAAAGGAGCCTTGGGCATCTAATATGGATGCCTCCTGCATGGGCATCTCCCAAGGGAGGCTTTCCAGACATGCCAAGCTGGAAATATACCAGCTAAGGGGCAGATGGGGGGATTACATTTCCACACTGGACTGGGAACACCTCAGGATCCTCCAGATAAGAGCTGGCAAACGTGGCCAAGAAAAGAGAAGTCTGAGATTCTCTGCTGGAACTGCTACGGTACCACCACGACCCGACTCCAGACATTATTAATTATTTTAATTATTAATTATTATTTTCAGTGATTCCCCCCCCCCCCCCCCCCCCCCCCAAAACATAACCATCAGGTATTATGGTTATACTTGGAGTACAGAAATTGTTAAAATTATGTTTTTCTGTGGACACGCCTCCAGTTCATTAAGTATACCTGGTTCTCACCTTAGCACCTCCTCCACCACCTCAGCACCACCCACCTGTCCTAGTCCCTCCTCCTCCTCATGCCCACACCTGTTGGGTTGTTATAATGAGGGGGAGGGTATGTTTTTACTATGTCACTAAAGGGCTGTTTCTCTATTGGCACGTTTGACCCTCAAGGTTTCAGCCTCCAGGTAGAAACTCAAAATA
>NC_139947.1:7046809-7126809 GCF_963454915.1 Gymnoscopelus microlampas | reverse complement strand
TAAGGATAAATATACTAAGGGTTAGTCTGTGACGTCACTGCTAAAATACCAAGGATGCGTCCGTGACGCCAATATCATATTAACAGAGACGACGTTACATTTCGAGGTTTCAAAGACCAGTGCACACACTGCTTTGGTTGTGTATTGTTGATCTGTTGTTATTATAACTCAAGACAACGTCAGGAACACAGTCAAACTTTATTATTCACTCTAGACTCTGACAAGTGACTTTTCTTCTGTGAATGACATTCTCTCTCCCAAAGCCCCATAGTCCACAGCGCACCCATGAGGCACATATTTACCATTACTGTTGAATGAAATGGTCTTGAGTGCGGAAGAATCTTGGCCAATGTGAATACTGGCCAGCTGCGAGAGGCCAATCATACTCGGGAACGGTTTGAATCAATCGGACCCAGTCTGAATCCGCCCTAAGGAACATCTAGTACAGCCGAATCAGAGGACAGGCACATGGGGTTCCAGCAGCTCAGCTGGATATTGAGGTGTCAGGCCGTTAAGAGCTTTAAAAGTTTAAATCTTAAAATCAATTCTAAAGGTTAGTGGCAGCCAGTAGAGTGCAGCTACTATGCCGGGGTTATGTGCCTGCAAATAGTACAGTGGTACGATTATATTTGGATTCTTCTGCCGTGAGCCCGGCCGCACTACAAGGACTTCGGTGTGTGTCAGTCAGTGGTGGAAAAAGTACTCAAATGTTTTAAGTAAAAGTATCAATACTGCAATGTAGAAGTACTCTGTTACAAGTAAAAGTCCGGAATTCAAAATTGACTTGAGTAAAAGTACAAAAGTATTGGTATCCAAATGTACTTAAAGTACCAAAAGTAAAAGTACTAAAATGTTTGAAAAAAAGCAGATCTACAAACTCACAACGTGAGGGACGCATTGTGAGATTGTAGTTCGGCTATTTCCAAATGGCTGAAATGTAAATTCTATATAGGGCTGAAGTGGTTAGTGTATGTTTTTTAATAATAATCAAAATCTACAAAGTAACTAGTGAGTAAAGTTTTCAAATAATTGTAGTGGAGTAAAAGTACAATATTTGCCTCTGAAATGTAATGGAATAGATGTAAAAGTACTGAAAATTGTAAATATTCCAGTAAAGTAAAAATCAAAATGTACTTACTGTAGTTACTTTACACCACTGTACGGTAGCACATGTAAATAGCACATGTGGCAAGAACCGTTGCGTTCGTGCCACATGTTATTATCGCTAAGTCTCAGCTTGTCTTGGTTTCAATTACCTTCACCTGTCCCTTTGTTGATTAGACATTGATTAGTCATTATTACCAGCTTACCAGCTGTATTACCCACTAGGAATGTTTTAAGTGTATATGTATATGCAAGTATAATTTGTGTATATATGTGTATTTATGTATATGTATAAATGTGTATGCAGATGTGTATGTGTGTATATATGTTACCCCCAGTCCTCCATCTTCTTTGTATTGTAGGAATGCGTTGGTTGTTCCTTTCTTTGCCATTCGGATCCTCGCCTGACGAACTTTCTGTTCAACACAAAAAAATAACACTGTCAGCACTGTCTGAAGAACACACACACACACGCGCGCGCGCACACACGCACGCACACGCACACACACACACACATGCACACACACGCACACAGAATAAGTTGAAGCTTGATGTGAGAGACATATTATTGATTGTCAGTCCTTACCTTTCAGATCACACAGAGGCAGAGCATACATAAGACACAGAGCACACACACCGATCAATAATATTGATCTGAACTCAAACTAATTGGAAGGAACTTCATGTCAACACTGTTACTTTGTTTCCTTCAAACTTAACCCATTTAGACCTGGAACGCATCTGTGTCACTTTAGGTTTCATTGGCTATTCAATAATAGCAGATATACAAGCTCATAACTTGTAGATCTGCTATTTTTGAAAAATCGTGAAAATATTTTTTTTATATTTTTTTTTCCAAAAAACTGAGCGGCCTCAGGTCTTAATGGGTTAATCTATGGGGTCAAGGTTCAAGGTTCCTCTTGTGTATGGATACATAACATACATAATATTTTGTTCTGGTGCCTCAGACATTGAAGCAACGATAGTATCGCCGCTGTCCGGCAGAAACCAGCTATCTCAATTTTTAATCAACTTTTATTTATTTTTATAAATCAGTGCTATTGAACACCCTTTATGTCTTTGTGTGGGTTTTACAAATATTGAACCAATGAAAAGTATCAACACAATGGGTGCCATAAACGTCTATAGTCGTTTTTTCCACTCTATTTTATTTTATTATTTTTTTCGCATCAAGGACCCCCAAATTGACACATATTAGCCCACGGACCCCCACTTGAAAAGATATGCCATGGGACTCAACCATTTTGATTTCTTGGGGGTCCCAGTCTACACTGTATCATCATCATTAGTGTTCATTTAACTCTGAGAGTGTACAAATGGAACCAAATGGACCCTAACGGGTCCATTTGGTTCCATTTGTACACTCTCAGAGTTAGACACATAAGGGTCAATTTGGTTCCTATCTATTAATTTGGCTGAGGACCCCCTGGAACCCCCTTAAGGACCACTGGTTGAGAACCACTGTCCTAGGACACTGTAAAAAGATATGGACGGATGTGACGTGACCCCCCCCCCCCCCCCCAAAAAAAAAAAGACGTCCATCCGCCCTAATGATAGGATCTTGAGAAAAACACTTCTATCTCCATATCTTCTTTTTGTGGTGAAAATCCGCCATTTTTGATCTCTCTAAAATGGCGGATCGCAGTAGAAATATAATTTTCCCAGTCGATAGATGGACCCCTACCCCATCGCCCGGACGTGTTTTGTTTACATCCGGGTCCTCGGATGTAGATCCTCACCGGATGTTTAGATGTCCTCGGATGTTTATACGGCTTCTACAGCCGTCTAAACATCACCGAGACACGGTAAAAAATCACTGGCACTCTGAGGATGATTTGGATGATAATACCTGGCACTCAATGCGTTAAAAGAGCGCTCGGCCCTGGCCTCCCTAGGCTGGTCGGGGTCCACCCATTGAATACTCTATCTCCACATTAATGGTCAAAAACTCCAATTGAGCTGTACTTGGGTAAAGTGATGATAATACAAGGACACATTCAAGTATCTGACAATGTATAGTCACCATACCAACTTTGATGAGGCAGTATAGTGTTTTTTTTTTCTTCATTTCCTTAAAAGTTAAAGAGGTGGTGCCATGGTTTTGCTCTTTTTCTGTTTTTCATGTGTCTATGAGGTTGATAGAACTTCATTAAGCCCCCTGGTGGTGTTTTTATGGTGTTTTATGTCTTCTCTGACTATTTTGAGTTTCCACCTGGATGCTGAAACCTTGAGGGTCAGACGTGCCAATAGAAAACAACCCTTTAGTGACATAGTAAACATATACCCTCCCCCTCATTATCATAACACAACAGGTGTGGGCATGAGGAGGAGGGACTAGGACAGGTGGGTGGTGCTAAGGTGGTGGAGGAGGTGCTAAGGTGAGAACCAGGTATACTTAATGAACTGGAGGCGTGTCCACATAAAAACATAATTTTAACAATTTCTGTACACTTTTTTGAAAAACATCTTCCTCCCAATACAACCATAATACCTGAGGATTATGTTGTTTTGTTCCTATCTATTAATTTGGCTGAGGACCCCCTGGAACCCCCTTAAGGACCACTGGGGAAAAAAATCACTGAAAATCACGCCACCCCGTCTTTAATATTTTGGACATAGCTGGTTTCCGCCAGGACAGCAGAGATATAATAATAGTAAACATGGGCAGAAACCTCGTATTTCAACTTATGTTTTCACATAAATTAATGCCCTACTTCAACATAGAAGAGTGTCACACTGTGTGTGTGTGTGTGTGTGTGTGTGTGTGTGTGTGTGTGTGTGTGTGTGTGTGTGTGTGTGTGTGTGTGTGTGTGTGTGTGTGTGTGTGTGTGTGTGTGTGTGTGTGTGTGTGTGCGTGCGCGTGCGCGTGTGTGTGTGTTACCTGCTGTGCTCTCATCTTGTCGGCTCTCTGGTTCTGGTGGTAGATCCTGGAGAAGTTGGACACGATGACAGGGACAGGCAGGGCGATGACCAGGACACCACTCAGAGAACATATGGAACCAAAGATCTTCCCTGCTACCGTGTCAGGAACCATGTCTCCATACCTGAAATGATATTTATAACACATTAATAACATACCTAACATACAGTATATAGGTTTAAAGTGCTCATGTGGCCTAGTCGCTCTTTTGGGCTTGTTTTCCTAGAACTATAGGCTGCTTGTTTCTCTCACAAAATCTGGCAACACTGTCTGTAATAAACGGTAGAGGTGTAACGATACAGTAACTGCATCGATGCATCGTTTTTAATTTTCAGCGATCTACTTTATCGATATGCAAACAGCAAAATATCGGGTCGTTTGACTTTGTATTGTATCGAATCGTTTTGCAAGGAACCGTAATCGCGGTGGAGACTTGAATTCATGGATATGTTTTTGTTTTTGTCGCAAGACAATATGTTGATGACCGGCAGCGATTCCGGTAGGAGACAAAAAGAGTCTCCTTTGTGTCTCCTACCGGAACCGCTGCCTACCGGTCCGCTGGTCATCAAATTATTGGCTTAGGAATGCGATTAAAACGAAAAAAATATCTACGAATTCAAGTCTCCATCGGGTGACTAATCGATAGAAACAAAGTCCTTTTTGGGGGTGAACTATACCTTTAAGGATTCCCAACCCTATACGGGAGATGTGAAGACCAGAATATTGAATATTGATTCAGAATATCGATACTGTCAGTGAAGGAACCTTGAATCATTCACTGACAGTAAGGGAGTGGAGTCATCTCATCTCTCAATGGAGCAGACTTCAGCCGTCTGGGGTTTCTTCAGACACAAGTATTCAGTGATCACAACATCTAGTGTTACCCATAGTAAGGCTCAATTTCAACTTCATTGTCATTCCAAACATTATAATGTGCTCATACGCAACACTATGCACCACCTCAGGGCAGAGGTGCGACAAGGAACGTGGAATACCACACCGGTTCGGTTCTCTGCAGCGTCAGGTTCGGGGACAAAGTGGCATCTTTCCATGGGGCCAGTGGTTGCTGCTTGGAGCATCAACGCAAACTCAACCAACAACCGGAATTAAAAATTTACATGAGTAAAATACAAAAGTATTAGCATAAAAATGTACTTAAAGTATACCAAAAGTGAAAGTACTCATTGTGCAGAATGTCACATTTCACAAGTTCAAAATGTATACAAAATCTTTAGAAAATAGCAGATCTACAAGCTCACAATGCGTCGCATCGCGACGCATTGTGAGCTTGTAGATCGGCTATTTTCAAATGGCCAAAATGAATATAGGGCTGAAGTGGCTAACGTATGTTTTGTAATAATAATCTAAATATGCAAAGTAACTAGTAACTAAAGCTGTCAAATAAATGTAGTGGAGTAAAAGTACAATATTTGCCTCTGAATGTAGTGGAGTAGAAGTAAAAGTATTGAAAATGCGAAATACTCCAGTAAAGTCAAATTCCTCAAAAGTGTACTTAAGTACAGTACTTGAGTAAATGTACTTAGTTACTTTACACCACTGGGTATGTGCTGGCAGGTCGCTCAAAGCCAGTCACAGGTGTGTGCTGGCAGGTCGCTCAAAGCCATGCAGTCACAGGTGTGTGCTGGCAGGTCGCTCAAAGCCAGTCACAGGTGTGTGCTGGCAGGTCGCTCAAAGACATGCAGTCACAGGTGTGTGCTGGCAGGTCGCTCAAAGCCAGTCATAGGTGTGTGCTGGCAGGTCGCTCAAAACGAGAGCGATTACCAACAGAAGCATATTGGGTTATTTTGGCAAATATTTAGGGGGCTCATTCCGATCCTTACAAGCTGTACCTCGTCGTAAAGGTGACAAATCAACGATAGAAATTATGTAAAACACAATACCAATTGGTATTATTAGATCGACCGAAGTTAAAGACGGGGTGCCGTGATTTTCAGTGATCCCCCCCCCCAAAACATAATCATCAGGTATTAAGGTTATACTAGGAGGAAGATTTTTTTCAAAAAAGTGTACAGAAATTGTTAAAATTATGTTTTTATGTGGACACGCCTCCAGTTCATTAAGTATACCTGGTTCTCACCTTAGCACCTCCTCCACCACCTTAGTACCACCCACCTGTCCTAGTCCCTCCTCCTCCTCATGCCCACACCTGCTGTGTTATGATAATGACATAACACCCCCCCCCCCCCCGCCAAAACTAAATGTTTAGTGCGTTGTGTTTAAAATGTATTCATCTTATTCTAATCATATGGCAGAGGTTTTGCAGGCAGTGAAGTACAGGCGCATTTTGTTTTGGTGTATTTTCACCCATCTCTGCCTATGACTCCCTATCTGGGCATGATTTCAGCCTTATTCGACCACATTTAACTTCCATATACAATTCATGGTTAATATTTCAAAGAAATATAAAACAGAGGGGACAATACATATGTGGAGTAACTCCCTTGGCCTTCTGGCTATGTGCACAGCAGCACTGTTGTCAACATGCATGCTAATAAAGCTTTTTGAACGGTACTGCGAATGACAACGTCTGCACAAAAGGGTCAAGAGTTCAAACCTGTTTTTCTACCCGGATTATCATCTGCCCTGCAGGCACAAAGCATGGTGGGCTATTTATCATATGCTGTACACACACACACACACACGCACACGCGCACACACACACACACACACACACACACACACACACACACACACACACACACACACACACACACACACACACACACACACACACACACACACACACACACACACACACACACACACACACACACACACTAATGTACAGTATACTGAATCTATTCATGCACACAAGACTGAGAGCACAATGCATCATGTTAAAGGTAGGGTAAGTGATTTGCAATTATTCAAATAATTGCAAAATGGGTCTATATTCTGGTAGTGCTCGTTACTATAGAGTGTCCAGTCCATATAAGGACTCTCCAATGTCTCTCCAGCTCTTTATTAAACAGAAAATGTATTTTCAGAGCTCTGTCCTGGTTGGGCTAAATGTTGTCACCTACTGTACCTGAAAATGTATTATATTCTGTTTACTAAAGAGCTGGAGAGACCTCTGTGACCAAACAAACGCTCTGTAGCAATGATTACAATCAGAATATAGTACTTTAACCTTTTAACAAAAAAATAATAATCACTTACCCTACCTTTAAGTATACTTTTTAACCATTTCACATACACAATTCTGTCTCTTTCACACGCACGCGTGCACACACACACACACACACACACACACACACACACACACACACACACACACACACACACACACACACACACACACACACACACACACACACACACTAATGTACAGTATACTGAATCTATTCATGCACACACACACACACACACACACACACACACACACACGCGCTTCCGCATGTGGTGTTTCGGTCAGCAGTGGTGGAAAAAGTACACTACATTGTAAAAGTATCAATACTGCAATGTAGAAATACTCTGTTACAAGTAAAAGTCCGGTACACAAAAGTATTGTTATCAAGATATACTTAAAGTACAAAAGTAGAAAGTACTCATTATGCAGAATGTCCCGTATCACAAGTTTTCAAATGTAAAATATTTATAAAAAATATTTTGAAAATAGCAGATCTACAAGCTCACAATGCATCGCGGCGCATTGTGAGCTTGTAGATCGGCTAGAAGTCAGCTCCTGTGGAAACAGCCTTTCCTCTAGACTTTAAATAACGGATGGCAGCGCTATAGGCTAACAACCTTGTCACCGGTTTGTCTGGCTAACAGCCCTAACCTTCACACACACACACACACACACACACTACCCAAGAAGACCCACTGGACCAATGCCCGGAGAGAGAAAGAAAGAAAGAAAGAAAGAAAGAAAGAAAGAAAGAAAGAAAGAAAGAGAGAGAGAGAGAGAGAGAGAGAGAGAGAGAGAGAGAGAGAGAGAGAGAGAGAGAGAGCGTGCAGACAGACATCCTACCCCCCCCCCCCCCTCTCTCTGCCAGTTATTATCTATGGTTATCAAAGACAGGAAGCCAAGAGTAAAGACACCATGACAAGGACACAGGACACAGGACACAGGACACAGGACACAGGACACAGGATAATGGTTGGTTTGTCACAGAACCAGAGCGAGAGAGAGAGAGAGAGAGAGAGAGAGAGAGAGAGAGAGAGAGAGAGAGAGAGAGAGGGGGGGGGGGGGGGCAGCAGAGAAAGGACAAAGAAAGGGATGGGAGGTCAAGGTGTAGTGGAGTGGAATGAGAAAGACGAGAAGAAAGGAGAGGAAAGGAAGAGGAGAAGAGCCGTTTACGAGGTAAATATAGACCCAGAGAGAGAATGTGTGTGTGTGTGTGTGTGTGTGTGTGTGTGTGTGTGTGTGTGTGTGTGTGTGTGTGTGTGTGTGTGTGTGTGTGTGTGTGTGTGTGTGTGTGTGTGTGAGAGAGAGAGAGAGAGAGAGAGAGAGAGAGAGAGAGAGAAAACAAACTAAGTGAAAGAAACATTGTAAACAGCATGAGGTTTAGTGTGTTCAGCAAAAAAGCTCCTAAATGACAAGTTCAACCTGCACAACTTTACCCTGAGGAGAGGAGTGGAGAGGAGAGGAGAGGAGAGGAGAGGAGAGGAGAGGAGAGGAGAGGAGAGGAGAGGGGCAGGCCTACATTATCCATATTAAGATTGTACTCCCAGTACAACAGTAGAAGACTGTTCTACTAGGAGGTAGGATGCATAACATAATGGAACATTTTTATATCCAGTCAGGGTGAAGTGTTGACCATTTATTAGGAAGATTCAGCAAAGCCACAGCATTACAGATCATAAGGAAAGGGCCTCCCGGCCCCTCGGGGCACCAGCCTCCCGAAGTGTCATATGGGACACCTCTTATACACAAAGATGCTCTCCCTAAATGGAGATAAATATAAACAGGCTATACTAACTTAAGTGACAGTACCCAGGGCCGGTGCAGACCCAATTGCCGCTCCGGGCAAGCTTTCTCGGAATGCGCACATTTTTTGTCCTTTTTTTTGCCTTCATAAAATATCACTACAGTACATATACCAAAAGACAGCACGCATTTCTCACCTTTTTTCCTCACAGAAAAGAAGCTTGTTTCTCTCACAGAATCTGTCAACACTGTCCCCACCGCAGCTCTACCAGACAGACAGACAGACAGACAAAGGTTTTCTATTTTTTTTGGCCGACCCTTTTTGCCGCCTCTCCAAACTGCCGCTCCAGGCAGTCGCCTGGGGTCGCCTGTATGGACGCGCCGGCCCCCATAATAAAGCTGACTGGTTAGGTTAGCAATGACCATGTATATAGTATCACTTAGGACAGATTATATGCTGACACAGAGAGTAGTGTAGAAGTAGCAGGCTGTGGATGTCACCATGGCTGTAGGATGGACAGCTGTCAAACTAGCCCTTTGGTTTACCAAGTTGCCGACAATGCATTTAGACTATATTCAACGAGGTTGAATATAAGTAGATTAATACATAATATATTTGGCAGTCTACGAATTCTAGCCACCACGGTACAGTTCCCTGGATAAATACAGACTAAAAGCTGTAAACTGACCCTGGGTCTGTTCTCTTCTCTATGCACGTATCAGTGTCTCCGCACGATGAGGTCACTGTGGGCTCAGGAAGACAGAGTAGTCAGAAAAAAACAAGAAACAGAAAGAATATACCTCCTATTTGGGGGGGGGGGGGGGGGGTCAGGGAGGTTGATAGATGAAGGAGAGAATTTGAGAAAAAGGGAAATATAACAGAGACGAGAAGGAATGAATAGATATGAGAGAGAGAGAGAGAGAGAGAGCGAGAGCGAGAGCGAGAGAGAGAGAGAGAGTTGTCCCTGATTGGAGCAGATACGCGGTCCAATACTGCCGAGTCAGCCAATGAAGCAGGCAGGCTGATCCTTATCTCCCGCCCTTAATAGAGAGGAGCCAGCCAATGGCAATCAATACGGAGACAGACGATCCAATGGTAATTGGATTAAAAGAGAAGAACAGGAAGGACAATTAAACTGTGCTAGACCATACCCGTCGGGGGGATATGAGCACCCATGTGTGCGTCCGCTTGTTTCACGGATGTGACAACACCGGCGCTGGTTTCACGCACATGATTTGGCAGCGAACACAAAAACGCTGATAAACATGCTGACATTTGGGGAAAGAGAAAAACAGGCTTCGGTGTTCCGTGCACATGGTAATGGTAATTTTCAACTGGTCACAGAAAATGTAGATCCATTGTAATCCATCGTCTGATCGTTTGTGTAAACAAACAGGACTGTAACGGAGGTCCTCTTAATCTCCGTTACGTTACAGGACTTTGAGATATGTTCATGTACTTGTCAGGGGACACACAGTTATACAGGTATATATTGCACATGATAAATGAGTAGGAGACAAGTAATGGATTATAATTATAATCTTTATTATCTGTTGCCATGTATGTGTGTTCCAGACATCGGGGGAGGGGTCACCTGTGAAAGACAAATGGCAAAGTTAGAATAGTTATGCTATGGGCTCTAAGAATATAAATGTTATTGCTATGTTTCTCACAACTTACTTGTCCTTTCCTGTCTCCTACTCCCAGGGTGCAGTATTAAAAGAGTCCCCGGGGAAACAACAGCTGCTTTTATAGTTCCGGGAGGGTTCCATCACATAGGATTGTGCCAGGGGTGGGGAAAATGTTATATAGTTATGTTTGTGGGTTATTGTGGGGTTTGGGGATGGTAGTTCCTTTAGATCAGTTAAGTGATGTCATATTGTGGTTTACATAGTAGGTATATTGCTGGGTTTGGTATGTGGGGGGGTTTTATGGGAAATTATTAGGATAGAGCAACCCTGTAGTTGGTAGCACCTGAGGGTGGGGAGTATAAAAGGCTGCTTTCTATGCCAGTCTGTAATAGGGCTGGTCAGAGTAACATCTGGCCAGAGGACATGATTTTATTGTTAGGATGTATATTATGGACACTGTAATTCTCTTTGGAATAAAGGCCCACCAAGTGGCATTTCATATATTTCCTGCCTCTGCCTCCTCACTTCAGGTCATGACCGCTCGGTCAATCTAACAAATGGTGTCGGAAGTGGGATTTTTTTTTCTTTTTTGTTGACCTTGGTGAGGAGGTGAAGATGAGGAGAGGATTAAGAAAAAATGAGGAACAGGATGAGCCTGATAACGGAGAAGTGATGTCGGGAACTGACCAGGGGGCCACGGCAGCCCCCACCGGGGACACGCTGGAGGAGCTGTCTGGCATGATGAAAACGTTCATGAAAACTCAAGCAGCAAGAGAACAGAAGCATGACAAAGAACTGTCTCGCCAGGAGTTGAGATGGAAAAATTTGGAGCTCCAGTTTCGGCAGATTGAGGGCCGAGTACAGGACATGAGAGGAGAGTACGACGAGGAGCAAGAAGTAACGATTGACGAAGATGACGGTGGGGGTGATGATGATCTGGAGGTGAGGCCCAGGCGCAGGTCACCTGTCCATCGAGACCCAAAACTGTTGCCACTGTCTCCCGGAGATGACATAGAACAGTTTTTAACCACATTTGAAAGAATGGCGCGCGTATGCCGTTGGCCTCCAGATGAGTGGGCTGTCCGTCTGGTTCCTCTCTTGACGGGGAAGGCCCGTAGTGCATATGTGCTCATGGACATGGCGGACTCAGAAGACTACAAGAAGGTGAGAAAGGCGATTCTTGTCAAATATGAAATCACCCCTGAAACTTACCGACAGAGATTTCGTGCCTTGAACATCCAGTCGGGTGAGACACCCTGTGAGCTGTACGCCCGCCTGAAGGACATGTTTAACAAGTGGGTCCGAATAGAAACCACCACCGTTAAAGACATGGCTGAACTTTTGATCCTTGAGCAGTTCCTGAGAATGGTGCAGCCAGAAATGGAAGTGTGGATTCGGGAGCATGATCCAAAGACTGCTGATGAGGCTGCCCGTCTTGCGGAAGTGTTCCTCTCTGCCAGGAGGGGCCGCCAAAACTTTGCCGCCAATCAGAGTGGTCCCCCCGGTTGGAAAAGTAAGTCCTATGGGGAGGAGAGGGGTGGTTATGGTCAGGCCCAGAGTAGAAACTCCAACAATAGGCAGGACCCCCCATTTAGACCCACCTATACCAAAAAGCCAGACAGGCCAGAGTTGAGGTGCTATCAATGTGATGAGTTAGGCCACACCCAGTACTCATGTCCTGTTGCTAGACAGAATAAAACATCTCTTCTCTGCTCTGTTCCTAGACCTACTGGGCTAACTGCTGTCAGTCAGGAAAGAGGTCGTATGGTGTCAGTGCATATAAATGGTCAGCGGGAGGACGCACTTGTAGATTCAGGCAGTTTTCAGACTGTAGTGCGATCCAGCCTAGTCCCCAGAGAACAGTGGACTGATGACAGGGCTAACATTAGCTGTATCCATGGAGACGTAAAGGCCTACCCCACTGCTGAGGTCTATTTGACAGTGGAAGGGCAGACATTTCTTCTTTCAGTGGCACTAGCACCCAAGCTCCCATATCCGGTCATTTTAGGACTTGATGTTCCCACTTTATTAGATTTTTTACAACCCACAGAGCCACAAAATAGCCTGTCTAGTCACAAGTCTTTTACTCCCATTGAAACTGTGTCTGCGGTAGAAGTGGCCCAGGAGTCAGTGCTCTGTAAGGTCGAGTTGGAGGAGGATTCAGGGACCATATCAAAGTCCTGTAATGTGGCCACTAGGGCGCAGAGTGCAAGGGAGGCCCTCAGGGAACTACCGTTTTATGATGCTGAACTGAAGGCAGGTCCAGAGAAGCCACTAAGGTCCAAGACCCAAAAGCGAAGGGACAAATTTTTGGGTGCCCCTAGGGAAAGCGCAGAGTTGCCCAAACCCGACCACCCCTTAGACATGGACATTCCCCCTGATGTAGGTGTACTGCAGCGACAGGATCCTACACTGAAGTTATGGTTTCAGAAAGTGTCAGAGGTTGAGGGGCGCAAACATGCAAAGGTGGGCTGTTTGGGGGGGGCTACCTACGTAATTAAGAAAGGTATTCTGTACCAGTGTCAGGGCAGTAGTGAGGCCTTAGCATTACCACAGTCCCTCAGGCATACAGTCATGGAGCTAGGCCATTCAGTTCCTTGGGCCGGGCATATGGGGTTTTACAAAACATTGCGTAGAATCAGTAGCCGATTTGCATGGCCAGGCATGTACACCCAACTTTCACACTTTTGCAGCTCATGTGACACATGTCAGATTACCTCAAGGAGGAGAGTAGCGAAGGCCTCCTTACAGCCATTGCCTATTATTGAAACACCATTTGAAAGGATAGGCATGGATGTAGTAGGACCTTTAGAAAGGAGCGCCTCAGGTAACCGTTTCATTTTAGTTATTTGTGACTATGCCACTCGTTACCCAGAGGCATTCCCCCTGAGGTCAGTCAAAGCCAGACACGTGGCAAATTGCCTATTACAGTTGTTCTCCAGGGTAGGAGTAGCCAGAGAGATCCTCACTGACTGTGGAACTAACTTCTTGTCTAAATTATTGCAACAAGTGTATCAGCTGTTAGGTGTAAAAGGGATTAAAACCACCCCCTATCATCCCCAAACGGACGGGCTGGTTGAGCGGTACAACCAGACCCTAAAGGATATGCTGCGCAAGTTTGTGTCTCAAACAGGCTCCGACTGGGACCAGTGGTTGCCATACCTTCTTTTTGCCTACCGTGAGGTGCCACAAGCTTCTACCGGGTTCTCCCCTTTTGAACTGCTTTATGGACGGCAGGTGAGGGGGCCCCTGGACCTGTTGAAGGACTACTGGGAGGAGCCAAAGGGGCCAGGGGAGGATGTGGTTTCATACGTGGTGAAGATGAGGGAGAGACTGGAGAAGATGGCTGCTCTGGCAAAAGAAAACATGGCCACTGCTCAAGAGAGACAGAAAACGTGGTATGACCAGAATGCCAGGGAAAGGGTCTTACAACCAGGACAGAAAGTACTGCTGTTGCTACCGTCATGTGAAAGTAAGCTGCTGGCAAAATGGCAGGGGCCTTATGAAGTCACCAAACAGATCGGTAAGGTCACCTATGAAATCTATATGCCAGACAGAGTGAAAAAACATCAAAACTTTCACATTAACCTGTTAAAAGAATTCCATGTCCATCCAGATCCAGAGCCAGTTGTACAACAGTTCCTCATCCGACCTGCGGGGGTGGAGGAAGTGGAGGAGCTGGTGTTCCCGACCAGCACAGCACAACCCAGCCCAGTGGATGTGACTCATCTCACAACCCCACAGCAGGAGGAGATGAAAGCTCTCCTAGATCCTGGGCTGTTCCAAGAGCGACCAGGGTTCACCAATCTAGTCCACCACAACATCTACCTTAAAAATGTGGCACCCTGCCGGAAGAGAAGCTACCGTATCCCAGAGCGGTTAATGCCAGCCTTGCAGCAAGAGATACAGATGATGTTGGAGATGAAAATCATTGAAGAATCGAACAGTGAGTGGTGCAGCCCTGTGGTCCTGGTGCCGAAGAAGGACGGCTCTTTAAGATTCTGCATTGACTTCAGGCACCTAAACTCCATTTCTAAGTTTGATTCATACCCGATGCCCAGAATTGATGAACTGCTAGAGAGGGTGGGTAAGGCAAAGTTTATCAGTACATTGGACCTGAGTAAAGGGTATTGGCAGGTGGCCTTAGCACCAGAAGCCAAATCACTGACTGCCTTTACAACACCTTCTGGTCTGTTCCAGTTTCGAGTTATGCCATTCGGCCTGCATGGTGCCCCTGCAACATTCCAGAGGCTTATGGACCAGGTCCTGCGAGATGTCCCTGGATTCTCTGCAGCCTACCTTGACGATGTGGTGGTCTTTAGCCAAACCTGGGAAGAACATCTGGCCCACCTACAACAGGTCCTCCATCGGATCAGGGCTGCTGGGCTGACAATCAACCCCCGTAAGTGCGTATTTGGGAAAAGGGAAGTGGAGTACCTAGGTTACGTCATTGGGGGCGGAGTCATCCGACCTCAAGTGAGTAAGGTGGAGGCTATTACATCTTATCCTATCCCAACCACGAAGAGGAGACTAAGGTCCTATCTGGGGCTAATTGGCTGGTATCGCAAATTCATACCGCACATATCAGAGCGAGCTGCTGTCTTGACAGACCTAACTAAAGACTCTGCACCAACCAAGGTCCGGTGGACTGAAGAAAGTGACAAAGCCTTCAGAGACTTGAAACAGGCAATCAGTACCGAGTCCGTTCTACACAGTCCAGATTTTAACCAGCAGTTTACCCTTCAGACAGATGCCTCGGGGGTGGGCCTTGGGGCTGTGCTTTTACAGGAAGCTGAAGGGGAGCTGAAACCAGTTTTGTTCCTCAGTCGGAAGCTGCTGGACCGTGAGACCCGGTACTCAACAATTGAGAAGGAGTGCCTGGCCATGAAGTGGTCTATTGAGACGCTGAGATACTACCTGCTGGGGCGCAAGTTTATCTTGGAGACAGATCATCGAGCACTCCAATGGTTACATAAGATGAAGGATGCAAATATGCGGATTGCTGGATGGTACCTTTCTTTGCAACCCTACAACTTTACTGTCAAGTACCGGCCAGGGAAGTCCAACCAGGTAGCTGACTGGTTGTCCCGTAGGTCCGAATGTTGAGGTACTGTGCTTCTGGGGGGAGAGGAGGAAGGTAATGTAACGGAGGTCCTCTTAATCTCCGTTACGTTACAGGACTTTGAGATATGTTCATGTACTTGTCAGGGGACACACAGTTATACAGGTATATATTGCACATGATAAATGAGTAGGAGACAAGTAATGGATTATAATTATAATCTTTATTATCTGTTGCCATGTATGTGTGTTCCAGACATCGGGGGAGGGGTCACCTGTGAAAGACAAATGGCAAAGTTAGAATAGTTATGCTATGGGCTCTAAGAATATAAATGTTATTGCTATGTTTCTCACAACTTACTTGTCCTTTCCTGTCTCCTACTCCCAGGGTGCAGTATTAAAAGAGTCCCCGGGGAAACAACAGCTGCTTTTATAGTTCCGGGAGGGTTCCATCACATAGGATTGTGCCAGGGGTGGGGAAAATGTTATATAGTTATGTTTGTGGGTTATTGTGGGGTTTGGGGATGGTAGTTCCTTTAGATCAGTTAAGTGATGTCATATTGTGGTTTACATAGTAGGTATATTGCTGGGTTTGGTATGTGGGGGGGTTTTATGGGAAATTATTAGGATAGAGCAACCCTGTAGTTGGTAGCACCTGAGGGTGGGGAGTATAAAAGGCTGCTTTCTATGCCAGTCTGTAATAGGGCTGGTCAGAGTAACATCTGGCCAGAGGACATGATTTTATTGTTAGGATGTATATTATGGACACTGTAATTCTCTTTGGAATAAAGGCCCACCAAGTGGCATTTCATATATTTCCTGCCTCTGCCTCCTCACTTCAGGTCATGACCGCTCGGTCAATCTAACAAGGACACATGCCCCGACAACCAGAGGAAAAGGTTTTCACCCGCAAGGTAACTTTCACGGGCGCAGGGAAGCTAAAGGCACCATACTGTATATGGCAAAAATGCATGTCTTTCCCGCCTCCCCAGCTGGCCACAGAACATTTATATATATCATGATCGTGCGTCAGACCGTTGGTAAAAACCGTTCGTCATCCAGAGAAAAGAAAATATAACCGGAGCTTTCCCTTTGTTTTTTAGACAATGTTAAAACAACAACAATGTCTAGCCAAAACCAGGGCAAAACCAGTCAACTCAAGATTTGCCGTTTGCAGGAAACAGATAAACAGTAGATGGACGGAAGCGGAAAACTTCGGATGACATTATTTACGGATCCGGGTGAGTGGAAAGTGAACCATGATGAATGGACTTACAGAGAACAGCGCGATCGTTTATAAAACAATTAAAAATGAATCGTACGTAAATTCCCGTCAGTGGCAATGTTATCCATTGCAGAAACGGACGGGAATTTCCGTCCATGGCAATGAAAGAGTTAATGGGTTAACGTAAGGCTTACTGAAGCTAAAGCCAACTGCGAGAAGCCAATATTGAAGTCCACAAAAAAACAGAGAGGCTCACAGACACACCGACAAATCAAAACATGAGCCTGCGTCTTCCGTGAGGAAGAAGCCCAACAAATCCACGGTGAGGCCTTTAGGACGGGCCGTTCAAGCAAGTCGCAGGTGGAGCCTGCAGTACCACCACGGCCCAAGAAACCAGCACGCCAGAATGAAATATTTGGAACGGGGGGAGTCTGGTGCAACGCTCAGGTCCTGGATCTGGTGAGACGAAGGAGGAGCCCGGCCAGGAGGCCATCCACAGAGCCTAGTCCCTCCACGTGCCAGAGCCTCTCCTCTCCCCCAGTCCCGGCAGAGTAGTTCCGGAGAAGCGGACTGAGTGACCCTGTCTTGGACTGACCGTGGGTAGCTACTAGCTACTGGGACATAAGTCGGGGCTTGATCAACCCCGGCTGGGTCACCTGGGCGAAGGTGTATGTTACGAGACCCGAAACACCCGTCGACCCCAGGCTACAACACTGATGATACGTCCCAGCCGGTGCAACCACGTGATGTTTTTCTTGCAAAAATATATCTATTTTAAATTTACACGGTGCAAAAAAAATGTGACGCAGGTGAACAAGTGAAGCGAGTGGACGTTTCGGTCCTCAGACCATCATCAGCACTTTAGTACCCTCGCGGCCCAACAGAGGTCCCCGGCCCACAGGTTGAGAATCATAGAACGACAGTGAGATGTTTCATTTACCTAATGATCTCCACTACAGAGTGGTGTGAAGAGGCTCCACTGGGCCCACATCCCACTGCTCTATCATCTGATCACTGGCAAATATATTCAAACACATTCTGACAGGATTATTAATATTTGAAAATGTTATTTGTGTCTTTCTAATTGAGTGGGAAACTCTGAAGGCTCTCTCTCTCTCTCTCTCTCTCTCTCTCTCTCTCTCTCTCTCTCTCTCTCTCTCTCTCTCTCTCTCTCTCTCTCTCATATCGTATACGAGTCTCTCAATCTTTTTACATTAGGGTTAGGCTTTCCTCTGAAAAGAACAGAGAGAGAGAGAGAGAGAGAGAGAGAGAGAGAGAGAGAGAGAGAGAGAAAATGTGAGAGAGATAAAATGTCTTTGGTTGGTTATTTACACATCAGCGCTGTCACATGCACGCACACATGCACGCACACATCCACACACACACACACACATCCACACACACACACACACACACACACACACACACACACACACACACACACACACACACACACACACACACACCCACACACCCACACACTAACGACACCCACACACACACGCACACGCACACGCACACACGCACACACACACACACACACACACACACACACACACACACACACACACAGTGGTGATGTAAGCACAACGTGGGGTCATTGTTAACAACAGTGAATGTGCTATAGTGTTGGTTTGGAGGCGTAATGACTTTTTTTTTTATAAGTCTCCTCTCTGCTTCTTCCTCATGAAGGATCTGATAAGTGAGCATGTCTTCACTTTGACAAAACAAAGGCTTTAGACCATAGAGTTCAAAATAATAGAGAGGACACCGGAAATAGGCTCTATTCACAGCAAACATAGTATGAAGACATTCACAGGTGTTACCAATGATACTAATGAAGGCTCTGTTCCATTCTGGTCAAACAGAGTCAGGGTGCTGATATTGTGCATGTTGCCTCACTGGAAACACTCTGCTACACCAGTGGGTCTAAAGTTGGGGTCCAGGGACCCTCATGGGCTTCCAAATGGCCCCTTACGGGTGTGTAACTCTGAGAGTGTACAAATGGAACCAAATGGACCCGTAAGGGTCCATTTGGTTCCATTTGTACACTCTCAAGAGTTATGGGGGTCGTGGAAACCACTGTGCTAGACTAAATGGAACAGAGCCTTCATTAGTATCATTGGTAACACCTGTGAAGGAAGTGATAATATGGCTGCTGTGCATAGAGCCTATCCTCTCCCATCCACTTGCATTGAGTTGTGCTCACCCAGCGCATGGGCCGAAATCACCCCTTCTTTTCCGGGTTGTGAAATGTGACGGGCGAGGCCTATTTGGGGCTTCTGCGACACGTTTTGCGCCAGCCCCGTGCGCAAGCATGTGTGCAAGCTCGTGAATCGAGCCCATTGGTCGATACCGTTTTTGCTCGTTCATGTACAGTGGCCCCAGGCCGTTTTAAGCTGCAGTACCTATGCATGGCCAGCATGTCCAATGCGCTTCAATGCAATCACTGGGTTCTGGGGGCTTGGTTTAGACATATAGTAAAAAATCACACCCAGTGTGAAGTGGGCGGTGTGTGGTCATCACAACATGACTCACTTTAAAAAAAAAGGATAAATCACTTTTTTTTAAATCCATACTGCTATAGAGCGTCGCAGTTCCCGCCCACTTCCAGTTGCCGGAAGTAAATACTCAATGCATTTTTCCCATTGACTTTTCCGAAAATATTTATATAAATTAATTTAAGCCAAGAATCAAGCTATCCAGGATGCTGGTGAATCATGACCATAAAACGTTTGATTCTGTGAAAAAACTTTTTTGAAAACGGCAAAACAAAGGGTATTTATTAAACATAGTATATCATATCATTAAATATAAAATTTTAAAAAATCAAAGAAAAAAAGGTTTTATGGTCATGATTCACCAGCATCCTGGATGGCTTGATTCTAGGCTTAAATTCATTGATATAAATATTTTTGGAAAAGTCAATGGGAAAAATGCATTGAGTATTTACTTCCGGCACCCGGATTCTGTGCAACTGCGATGCTCTATTCATAGGGCTGCACATGTGTCATGTGTTTCGCTAGCCAATCACAGTCCTGAATTTGCAAAGTCAGCCAATCACATTACAGTTAGTGGTGATGACACTAGCTGTAATGTGATTGGCTGACTTTGCAAAAGTATCGATTTGCATTAACAATGGAAGGGTTAGGGGTGTAGACTGCGTTGTAGACTATTGGCCAATCACGGTGCAGGATTGGTCAGTGTCCAAAACTCACTTATAGGGGGGCGGTTACGCCGCCCCAAAAACAACTGCATAAATCAGTGTTGTTATACATGCATGACATCAGTTTGTGTTGTGAGTGACATCAGACCAGAGATTTGTCAGCCTATATAAGCTGTTGCAGACCTCTACAGAGATCGAGAGGAATATTGAGAGGTTAAGCTAAGCTAAGGGGAGTGAGAGAGACAAAGGCAGCCAGAGACAGAGTCAGTGACAGACAAAGAGAGATAGAGATGCTGAGTTGGTCAGTGCTCATGAAAGGAGGACCACAGACACATACATTCTTTGGTTGTGCTGCTGTGCCAGTGGATCACAAGGTGTATTCCTTTGGAATGTTTTTCTATAAAGGGAAACCCTACAACAACATGGATCAGATTGATGTGCAAGTCTTCAACACAGTGACTTTGTGCTGGACGACGTTGTCCCCAGGAAGAGGACAATGTTCCCTTCATGTTCCCTCCATACGCTACGGACACACAGCTGTGCTGATAGAATATATCATCTACATCTGGGGAGGGACAGTGAATGGGAATGAAACAGGGGACTGGGACAACATTCTTTATGGATTTGATGTTGACACCCACAGATGGTTCAAGCCCAAGGTTTCTGGAACTGTTCCAGAGGCGAGGTACCGCCACTCAGCCTGTGTCTTGGAGAGGGTTGTGTATATTCATGGAGGATACATCCAACTGATTGGACCAACTAATGACATCTACAAGTTGGACACCACCTCAACGATCTGGTCTTTAATTAACACCAGAGGACCTACACCACCCGTTTCATCATCCCACTCTGCCACCATAATCGGGACAAAGATGTTTGTATTTGGGGGATATGGGCCCCAGAACAACAACATCAGAGTGTTTGACACAGAGACCAACTGTTGGCTGAACACACCTTCTGCACAGCTTTTTCCAGCACTAAGTCATCAGGTTCATGCAGCCTTTGCCTACAATGGAGAACTGTACATATTTTGTGGCTACTACAGGCGATTCTTAAATGATCTGTGGAAATGTAATTCCAAGACCTTCTCCTGGAAGAAGGTTGAGTCGAAGGGGAAAGGCCCAGCTTGTAGGGGTTACATGTGCTGTTGCATGGTGGGAGATCGAATCATGATCTTTGATCAACTGGTCATAAATATCTTACACTTAAGTCCTAGTCTGAAGACGTTATGCAAGCTAGCAGTTATTCAGTACGATCTGGAGCAGTCTGGACTCCCACACAACATCAGGTGGGAACTGGCAGCCATGACAACAGCAACAGCACAAATAAGTAAAAAGAAAAAAGTCTGTTCCAGTGGATGTTAAATATCTTGAAAAATATGGTGTGTAGCTGAACCATAGAGTTATAATATATCTAGAGAACGGACGGCCCCGCTCACCCCTATTCATTCCAATGAAGTTGCTCACCCAGTGCATGAAGCACCAGGAAGTGCCCTCTACTTCCAGGATGTACCCTCTACTATTCAGGAAGTACCCTCTATTTCCAGGAAGTACCCTCTTCTTCCACATTTAGGCACCAAATTCTGGCGCTTAATGTGGAAGACTTGAGCACCGAGCAGGCGCACTAGGGTTTTTAAAGGGTAGAAGCATGGCGCAGTAGCGTTTTAAATAGCGGAAGTCTTTAAAATCCCAGACTTGACCACCAGGTGACGGCAGCTTCACTAATCATCCGTGGTTCCGGGGGCTTGGGGGCTGTACAAGGAGGAGCCAATCAAACAAAGCTATGGGAAACATGGGTATGATGCCACCTTCTCGAAACTGGGTAGAACTACAGTTCTACACAGGATAAATTGAACATCTAGAACTGGCAGCCTCGTCAATAGCAACAGAACGGAAAAAAAAACAAAGAAAAACAGTGAGCCCGCTAAATAAAAACTACATTGATGGTGACCACGAGGGTGACAGCGTGGGTACCAGCAGCAAAAATAACATACAAATAAAAAATCACACCCAGTGTGAAGTGGGCGGTGTGTGGTCATCACAACATGACTCACTTTAAAAAAAGGATAAGTGACTTTTTTTAAAGTCCATACTGCTATTCATAGGGCTTCACATGTGTCATGTGTTTCGCTAGCCACAGTCCTGAATTTGCAAAGTCAGCCAATCACATTACAGTTAGTGGTGATGACACTAGCTGTAATGTGATTGGCTGACTTTGCAAAAGTATCGATTTGCATTAACAATGGAAGGGTTAGGGGTATACAATGCGTTGTAGACTATTGGCCAATCACGGTGCAGGATTGGTCGGTGTCCAAAACTCACTTATAGGGGGCGGCTACACCGCCCCAAAAAAAGGGAAAACTGATTGATTGATTGATTGATTGATTGATTGATTCATTGATTCATTGATTCATTGACATCTTCCTTGACAAAATGCATATTGTTGCTGTCGGGCAGAAACCTTGTATCTCCATATTTCAACTTTTCATGTTTTTAGTTTAAGTATCTCTGATTCTTGAGGGTTAGGGTTAGGGTTGTGAGTGTTATAGATCAGCAATTTTCAAATAGCCTCGGTATAAAATAGGGCTAAGGTAGTTCATGTATTTTTTATAATATAATTATCTATTTATATCTGCCAAGTAACTAGTAACTGAAGTTTTCAAATAATTGTGGTGGAGTAAAATACAATATTTGCCTCTGAGATGAAGTGGAGTAGAAGTAAAAGTTTTGAAAATTGGAAATACTTAGTAAAGTAAAAAGTACCTCAACGTTGTACTTAACACATCGGGTGCCAAACACGGTCTGAACCGTGTTTTCAGTCTCTTTTGTTTTTTCCCCGTTTTTTTCCACACGGGAGGGGCTGGAGCAGCTCTGGAATCACCCACGGTGATCCTGAGAAGTAAGGGCCTTATAGATCACCGTGCCAAAAAACATGGCTCCCCATCCGCTTCCGTTCTATCTCCTTCTCTAAAACCCCTATAACTCCGAAACTTTTTACGTTGGGGAAAACGACTAATTTTGTATGGGCGATCGGGTTCGCCATTGTGACCCGCGTGAAAGATATTATCGTTCCAGGCGTTAGCCAGGACCATCGTTCAAAATACATGCATGCTTTTTTTTCACATGGATTGCTCGTCTTGGAGTCTACAGCTTAAACAGCACCGCGCAGCTCAACGGTGAGATTTCTGGACGTAATCTGTTATTATAAAATTCTGGCACCGAATGTGTACAGTACTTAAGTAAATGTACTTAGTTATTTTATACCACTGGTGCCACGTGTTGGGGGGAATGTTGAGTAAAATGTATAGGTATCTGACTTTAGGGACCAGTGGGATAATATTGTGATGTGGTGTAGCGTTTCTCACAGCATTCTTCAAGGGAAGCAAAACAGATTTAGCACCCATTGATTTTGTAACCAGATATATTTCTAAAATGATCAATATATAACAGACAGGTGTGGAATTCATTGTACAGCGTCTCCCCCAAAAAAAGAAATATGTGACAGAACACGGCAACTAGGGCATTGGAAATATCTGCAGTGTTGTTATTTAAAGGTAGGGTAAGTGATATTTTTTGGGTCAAAACAAAATATTTTTGGTTAAAAGGTTAAAGCACTATATTGTGATAGTAATCATTGCTATAGAGTGTTTGTTCAATAACAGGAGTCTTCCCGTCTCTCCAGCTCTTTAATAAACAGAAAATACATTTACAGGTAGGCCTATAGGTGACAAAACTTCAGCCAATCAGGAGAGAGAGTACCCATTGATCAGCTTCATTTTTATAGTGTTCCAGTTCCAATTGTGTCTGCTCATTTATTTGTGGCATCACCTCCAATTAAACTTGTTTAATCTGTATCCTGACTGAGTTCTCTATCCTGATTGGATAAAGATTGGTATCCCGACCTGAAAATGCATTTTCTGTTTAATAAAGAGCTGGAGAGACATGGAGACTCCTGTTACTGAACAAACACTCTATGAGTACTATCAGAATATAGAGCTATTTAACACTTATTTTAACCAAAGAAAATCACTTACCCTACCTTTAAATATCACTTCCATAGATTGGCCCAGCTTTAGATGGGAGGGCCAGCGAACGCTTTTGAGATTTTCAAGTGGGCTCTGATCCAGCAGTTTTGGCATCCAGGGGAGTGTAAGAGAACAGTCATTTGCATATTACTCGCTTGTTGTTCTAGATGTATCAACATCCCTTGAACAAGGGCCAATAATATTTATAGTATGTTTGATCATATTCAGAATTGGATGGCCAAGTTGAGGCCAGAATGTTAATAAGAATTCTGGAGGTAAAAAAACCTGAGTGATTTACCTTTATTTATGTTTTGCAATAGCTTCCAATAGGCTCTATGCACAGCACAGGTTTTATCAATTATACTAATGAAGGTGTAGTATATTAGTATATTGAGGCCCACAGACCACGCACGATGAGACATAATGGACCATAATGTGACACACACACACACACACACACACACACACACACACACACACACACACACACACACACACACACACACACACACACACACACACACACACACACACACACACACACACACACACACACACACACACACACACAGCACATATACATCCGTTTGTGCGCGGACGCCCATATACACACGCACACTTAAAACAGACCAAGCACACACACATTTTACACACACACACACACACACACACACATCCAGACTGGCAGAACGCACATACTTCGTGCACGCACACAGAGAAGAACATGCGTGTATGTACACATTGACTATATAAGCTCAGACAGCAGAGTCCAGAGACGCTCTTTGGCTGGTCCACCAGAGAAGTCATCCTTCGTGTAACCCATGTAACGCCCTTTCTCCCCAAATAAATTGACTTGGGGGGAAAAGAACCGCCTGAACATTATTCAGCAAGACATCATTTCCACAAATGGTGTGTGTCAGTGTGTGTGTGTGTGTGTGTGTGTGTGTGTGTGTGTGTGTGTGTGTGTGTGTGTGTGTGTGTGTGTGTGTGTGTGTGTGTGTGTGTGTGTGGGGGGGGGGGGGCTTTTAAGTATTTATGGTACTGTTAACTCCTTACTGCCAAATAAAAAGGTTAGAGAGGAGAGGAGGTGGTAGGAGAAAAGAAAAGACAAGGAGAGAAGAGAAGAGAAGAGAAGAGAAGAGAAGAGAAGAGAAGAGAAGAGAAGAGAAGAGAAGAGAAGAGAAGAGAAGAGAAGAGAAGAGAAGAGAAGAGAAGAGAAGACAGACTGCACTTAAGAGACAAAAACTTAGAGGAAATAATTGATGACAGGAAGACCTCTCTCTCTCTCTCTCTCTCTCTCTCTCTCTCTCTCTCTCTGTCCTAATTGATGCAGCTGTGCTGTCTGACCATCCCTGAGAGAGAGAGAGAGAGAGAGAGAGAGAGAGAGAGAGAGAGAGAGAGAGAGAGAATGAATGGATGGAGGTGCAGTAGGGACTAGGGAGGGAGAGAAAGAAAGAAGGCAAACAAGTTAGATTTAGGAATGCAGGATGAAAAACAGAGGAAATAAATCATAAGATGTGATGAGGGATGGTGAGAGGTAGAAAGAGGAGAGGAGAGGAGTGGTTTAAAAATAACTCACATTTTTTACTCAAGTAAAAGTCCGGCATTCAAAATGTACTTGAGTAAAAGTCCCATTTCACGTTTTCAAATGTATACAAATATTTTGAAAATGGTCAAATGGCCGAAATGCATAAAGGGCTGAAGTGGTTAAGAAGTGGTTAAGTGGTGTATGTAATACAACATTGACAAAGTAAGTAACTTAAGTTTTCAAATACATTTACTGGAGTAAAAGTACAATACTTGGATCCAAAATGTAGTGGAGTAGAAGTAAAAGTATTGGAAATTCTCAAATACTCAAGTTAAGTACAAATACCTCAAAATTGTACTTAAGTTCAGTACTTGAGTAAATGCACTTAGTTACTTTCCACCTCTGGAGGAAAGGAGAGGAGAGGAGAGGAGAGGAGAGGAGAGGAGAGGTGAGGTGTACTGTGTAGAATATGGAGTCTTGCTGTAAGCTCCATCAGTAGTAGCTGAGTGTGTAGAAAGCTGCCTGGGCATCACAAGGTCAACGGGTTCCCCGCCCACTGCCAAGTCTATGTGCCGAAGTGTCCCTGAGCAACACAACTTAACCCCTAACTGCTCCCCGGGCGCTGTATAAATAGCACACACACTGCTCCTAATAGTTAGGATGGTGTAAATGCAAGAGTGCACATTTCCACCCACTAAAAGTAAGCTATTCAAAATGGAATCAAATTGTACTTAAAGTACCAAAAGTAAAAGTACTCATTATGCAGAATGTCCCATTTCACATGTTTTCAAACGTGTAAAATGTATAGAAATCTATTGAAAATAGCAGATCTACAAGCTCACAACGAACTTGTAGATCGGCTATTTTTAAATTACCAAAGTATACAGTATATACAGTATATAAGTGGTTTTGTAATAATAATCAAAATCTACAAAGTAACTAGTGACTAAAGTTTTCCAATATTTGAAGTGGAGTAAAAGTACGATATTTGCCTCTGAGATGTAGTGGAGTTAGTAGAAGTAAAAGTACTGAAAATGAGAAATACTCCAGTAAAGTAAAAAATACCTCAAAATTGTACGTACTTGAGTACATACTTAGTTACTTTACACCACTGGAAATGTGCTATACAAATTAAACTGCCTTGCCTCACTGACTGACGTTAGGCATGTGTTGTGTTGTAAATAACTTAAGGTCATCTTAGCTGGTGTAATGTTAACATACTACATACGATATCAGTACAAAATCAGCTGCACTAGGCCCTATTCACAGCAGCCATATTATGAAAACATTCACAGGTGTTACCAATGATACTAATGAAGGCTCTGTTCCATCCTGGTCAAACAGAGTCAGGGTGCTGATATTGTTCATGTTGGCTCACTGGAAACTTTCCAAACGGCCACTTACAGGTGTGTAACTCTGAGAGTGTACAAATGGAACCAAATGGACCCATTTGAACACTCTCAGAGTTATGGGGGTCGTGGAAACCACTGTGCTACACTAAATGGAACAGAGCCTTCATTAGTATCAGTGGTAACACCTGGGAAGGAAGTGATAATGGCTGCTGTGAATAGAGCCTCTTACTGTAAGGACAAAGAGCAAGAAAAACTGCATCTCTGTTTCTTTGTTCCACAAACATCTCATCTTCTCAGTGTCTAAAGTTATGGCCGTGAATGACTGAGGTCAGACAGTCCAGGCTCACGTTTCTATCTGCTGACAGCACGATGGATGGAGCATCGTTGTAGTCTAGTTCACATAATGTGTGCGTGCGTGTGCGTGTGTGTGTGTGTGTGTGCGCATGCGCATGCATGTGTGTGCGTGCGTGCTTGCGTGTGTTGTGGCTGTGCACACAGTAATGACTTTGTTTTGTCTGTCATGGACCGGAGCTTTTTGTCATCCTACATGGAGGTAACGTGTGTCCGATTACGTTCTACAAGCCAATCAGTGTGTCCGATGACCTTCTACAAGCCAATCAGTGTGTCCGATGACGTTCTACAAGCCAATCAGTGTGTCCGGTGATGTTCTTCCACCTCAGCAGGTAACAGACACAGCATAGTTTTTACACCAAACTGTCACTGTTTACATGAACTGTTATTCAACCGTTCAACAGATGTCGGGGGTCTCTCGACCAGGTGGGACCACTAACAAGGTGTCAACCACTAACGAGGGTTGTCCCCTCTAGTGTTAAAGTGTCACTCTGTCACTGAGAAGGCCGAGTCATTGTTCAGCCTTGAGGGAGAGGATAGCTCCTTACAATTAGTCATTTAAGATTTTATCAGACACCTTTATCCACAACTGGCATGAACTCTACTCAACAAACAGTCACTTAGCTAGCAGCATCTATCCAAAAAAATCTGCAACAGAAGAAATGTCACTCACAGGAGATGGAGGCGGGATTGATAGACCTTCACTGATAGATAGACCTTCATTGATCCCATGGGGGGAAATTCAGTCGCCAGAGGAAGCACAGCAGTTACAGTAAGTTACAGATACAGTCAGAGTAAGGGAAGTACTGTAAGATACAGCAGATGCGGAAACAATCATAAAAAACTGCCTGATGTCCAGTTAATGGGGAGTTTTTTGTTGCCATTGGGCCTTCATTGACATGAAGTTCCTAATTCCTAAAGTCGCGGGTTCGATTCCTGAACCTGACGACCTTTGCTGTGTGTCACTCCCTGTTTCCTGTAATTCTCAACTGCACTATCCAAATAAAGGCAGAAAAGACCCAAAAACATATTTAAAAAACATAACATCCGCACCCTACAGTGTTACTAACAAAGAAACTATTACAATGCGGCGACCGCGCTACAATGTCAGAGTGAGTGGCCGTGCAGAAATGTGCGAGTATTACTCCGAGTTATTTGACAGTTGACCATGCAGTCACTATCGTGTGCCTCGTTGTACAGTAAATCCTCATACATACCGTCGCGAAGGACATGCCAAGACTCATACAGTTCCACCCGGGGGCAGAGGAATCTGTCATTTCCTCTCCTGCTCCATGGCCCCACAATAGGCTCTATGCACAGGTGTTACCAATGATACTAATGAAGGGCTCTGTTCCATTCTGGTCAGGGTGCTGATAACGTGCATGTTGGCTCACTAGAAACACTCCATTTTAGTTCCCAAATGGCCCCTTATGGTGGGTGTGTAACTCTGAGAGTGTACAAATGGAACCAAATGGACCCGTAAGGGTCCATTTGGTTCCATTTGTACACTCTCATGGGGGTCCTTGAACTCTCTATGGGGGTCTCTCTATGGGGGTCCTTGAAAATAAGACAACCACTATGCCACACTAAATGGAACAGAGCCTTAATTAGTTTTATTGGTAACACCTGTGAAGGAAGTAAGGAAGGGGGCCAATTCATTCCCAATATGGCTGCTGGGCATAGAGCCTATCTCCCAGTAGAGGAAGGCGGGGGGGGAGTGGTTTGCTGTGATAGCGTCCACCCCGTCCAGGGTGTGTAGGCCCAATAAAGGAGCCATAGCCCAACCTATTCAATCCGGGAACACGTCTGTCTCACTTTTAGATTTCTTGAACATTTAGAAATTTTGTGCAAATCTTTGAATATATCTATTCCTTTTTTACTCAAATATTTGCTTCTGGGGGTCCCTGGAACTAAATATTTATATATTTATATTTATATGACCTCTCCAGCGGGCAATCACTAAAGAAGAGGGCACTATAGCCATTACAACATCTGCAGCATCCTGTTATTACACACCCCCAATAAAAGGACCCGATCCTCCACAGAAAGAACAGCCTACTCCGGCCCTTGCTGTAGAGGGCATCAGAGTTGTCAGTCCAGTCCAGTTGTCAGAAACTTGTAGTTCAGTCAGATGATTCAAGAATATAGAAGAATATAACAGTACAAATAGATTGAACCAATATTATGGAATGAGAATACAAGTGTGGATGTAATATTTGATCTTGGCGTTCAGGCTCTGCTACATATTTCTCCCTGCTCAGCACAATTAGACAACCATCATTAACCATTAAGAGCAGGGAGATAGATATACAATAACAATTACCCCATGGGATAGCTGAGCCCACTGGTGGTGCTGGGGTGGTGGTGGTGGGAGCAAACGCCGCATGACAACAAACCGGAACACATAAAGCGGAAGGAATGAACGCAGATTTAGGTGAGCTTAAATAACCCGCCCAATTGGTCAGCTGATAGGCTCACAGCAGCCATATTGTGAAGACATTCACAGGTGTTGCCAATGATACTGATGAAGGCTCTGTTCCATTCTGGTCAAACAGAGTCAGGGTGCTGATGTTGTGTGCATGTTGACTCACTGGAAACACTCTGTTACACCAGTGGGTCTAAAGTTGGGGTCCAGGGACCCTCATGGGCTTCCAAATGGCCCCTTACGGGCGTGTAACTCTGAGAGTGTACAAATGGAACCAAATGGAATGGAATGGAACCATGGCGTGTAACTCTGAGAGCGTGTAACTCTGAGAGTGTACAAATGGAACCAAATGGACCCGTAATTCCATTTGGTTCCATTTGTACACTCTCAGGGCCGTTTCAGACTATGGTTTCGGGTGCGCACTCCAGACCGCTCCGTTTCCGAGTGCGCTTGGCTGGCCCGCATTCACACTGGCCAAGGCTCTAACGCGCCCGAGAACACTTGCATATATACCCCCGATCCTATAGGTGGCGGCATGCACATAGTGCTTCGCCAGTGGACACAGACGTCATCAACTATGCGACAATGTTTGTGCTGGTCGCGCATAAATATACGGTTGCCGCTGGGGAGAGAGTCAGGAGCGCACTGAGCGCACAGAAGTCAATGCACAGACTGCTGTGTTGTTGGCGCGCGTGTTGTTGACAGACGGATGCACGCTTATGAGAAACAACACAAATAAAACCTGGTGAAACACAACGCGCAAGATGAGGATACAGGAAACATTCAGTCTAAATGTCCAGTTTGCTAACCTTCACAACAACTACTACTTTTGTATTTGAAACCTTACATTTCTCTAAATATTATAAACTTTCACGACAGCTTAAGTACAAAAATATATCATTTATGAAAAGGCAACTAGCCTATACAGTGAAGTCGGACTGAATGACTGAAACCTTGTATTGTGAATTGTACTTCTATGTACTGTTTCTCATGTCTTACTAAATAAAGTAACATCTTTTCTTTTTTTACTCTCTTTGTGTGGGGATTATCTGGCACATGTATGTATCTGTTATGAAAGAGAAATTGCATCATGAGTGAAACGGCTATAGTCCATGGGAAACCATAAACCTACGTAGGCCTACAAATGAGTTACCATATTTACTTACAAATTTCAAATTACAAAGCCTTATAAGCTATATATTTCTGGGATGCATAGTAGTTGAAACTCCACAAGATATCCACAAGATATACTATTATATATATATATATATATATTGTTGCTGTCATTATATGGCCATGACACGGCCTCTCTTTCTATCTCGCGCTCTCATTCTATTTCTGTATGTAATGTTTTATATAAATAAATAAATACGTTTTATATATAAATATTGCGGGTTTTAGCGCATCATCCCGCGGGTTCATTTGGTAATTTAATGATAAAATTAACCCGCGGGATTATACTAAATCTTTCATCATCGCGCGGGTTCATTTTATAATTTAATGATGAAATTAACCCGCGGGATCCGGCCATGGTTGAACCCCTGTGGATTTACCTGCGACGTCTTTTTGTTGACTGTTTTTGTCGAGTTTATATACCGTCACCTATTCCAAATAGCGGGCCACTTCCGTCAAACAGTACGCTTGCTTTCACACTGCAGCGTACCGTCTCCGAGGACGCATGATTCGGATCCGAGACTGCCTCCGGAGGTGGTTTCGGGAACGGAACGGGGATCCGTTTCGGGGAACGATACGCAACGTTCACACTACCACAACATCAGCCAAGTGGCCCAGGGTGCGCACCCGAAACCATAGTCTGAAACCGCTATCAGAGTTATGGGGTGGTTGTGGAAACCACTGTGCTACACTACATGGAACAGAGCCTTCATTAGTATCATTGGTAACACCTGTGAAGGAAGTGATAATATGGCTGCTGTGCATAGAGCCTATTGCCACGTCAGTGTATGATGTTTGGGTATTGCATGACGCTGTATACAGCCACATAGTAATGCGCATGTAACCTCTCGAGTGTATACTGCCTGAACTAACCTTGCAGGCTACGTATCATTTGTCTATGATTTCCACCAACTCCCTGTGAATGATGCTGGGGACTGGTGGTACCCTCTTCCTCTTACTGTAGTTCACAACCATTTCCTAATTGGAAGCTTGAGCAAGGATGGCAGCAAACAGTTTAAAACATAATAATACCACAATTGGCTAATGAGCCAAGTAAAGTTCAGTTAAATAAAGAACCCGTTGGTCACATAAGAATAAAGAAATAAATCAAGAAGAATATTAGAAAGCTTTATTTTGTATGATTACGTTCGCGCTTTGAACTCAAGTGCACACAATATTCTCTGAAGTCAGCATCTACTGCAACGCTCATTATTTTCCAGTTATATTACACAGTGGTTGCTATTTTTTGTTGAGGATTACAGACACTGTAAGGAATACGTTTGTTAGTTGGAACTGGAACCTGTGTCTGAACTCCACCGTCTCCACGCTTGAAAATAAGGGTAGGAAAAGCCTAACACTGCTAGAGTACCGCCATATGGACCTTATGGATCCATCTGGTGCAGATCTACAAGCTCACAATGCGTCACGATGCGACGCATTGTGAGCGGACAAATACATATAACTTTGGGGGTCCTTCACATGAAAAAAGTTTGAGAACCACTGATATAGCAACATAAGTAAAAAAACAAACTGTTAGGATTTAGAAGACATTTGTAGAATCCCCAGAAGCAAAGATTTGAGTTACAAATGTTAAAAAATATATATATTAAAAGACACATTGCACACATTTTCACGATAAAAAAAAAAAAAAATCTAAATGACACAGATGCGTTCCCGGATTGACTGGGTTAATATATGACCTCTCCAGCGGGCAATCACTAAAGAAGAGGGCACTATAGCCATTACAACATCTGCAGCATCCTGTTATTACACACCCCCAATAAAAGGACCCGATCCTCCACAGAAAGAACAGTCTACTCCGGCCCTTGCTGTAGAGGGCATCAGAGTTGTCAGTCCAGTCCAGTTGTCAGAAACTTGTAGTTCAGTCAGATGATTCAAGAATATAGAAGAATATAACAGTACAAATAGATTGAACCAATATTATAGAATGAGAATACCAGTGTGGATGTAATATTTGATCTTGGCGTTCAGGCTCTGCTACATATTTCTCCCTGCTCAGCACAATTAGACAACCATCATTAACCATTAAGAGCAGGGAGATAGATATACAATAACAATTACCCCATGGGATAGCTGAGCCCACTGGTGGTGCTGGGGTGGTGGTGGTGGGAGCAAACGCCGCATGACAACAAACCGGAACACATAAAGCGGAAGGAATGAACGCAGATTTAGGTGAGCTTAAATAACCCGCCCAATTGGTCAGCTGATAGGCTCACAGCAGCCATATTGTGAAGACATTCACAGGTGTTGCCAATGATACTGATGAAGGCTCTGTTCCATTCTGGTCAAACAGAGTCAGGGTGCTGATGTTGTGTGCATGTTGACTCACTGGAAACACTCTGTTACACCAGTGGGTCTAAAGTTGGGGTCCAGGGACCCTCATGGGCTTCCAAATGGCCCCTTACGGGCGTGTAACTCTGAGAGTGTACAAATGGAACCAAATGGAATGGAATGGAACCATGGCGTGTAACTCTGAGAGCGTGTAACTCTGAGAGTGTACAAATGGAACCAAATGGACCCGTAATTCCATTTGGTTCCATTTGTACACTCTCAGAGTTATGGGGTGGTTGTGGAAACCACTGTGCTACACTACATGGAACAGAGCCTTCATTAGTATCATTGGTAACACCTGTGAAGGAAGTGATAATATGGCTGCTGTGCATAGAGCCTATTGCCACGTCAGTGTATGATGTTTGGGTATTGCATGACGCTGTATACAGCCACATAGTAATGCGCATGTAACCTCTCGAGTGTATACTGCCTGAACTAACCTTGCAGGCTACGTATCATTTGTCTATGATTTCCACCAACTCCCTGTGAATGATGCTGGGGACTGGTGGTACCCTCTTCCTCTTACTGTAGTTCACAACCATTTCCTAATTGGAAGCTTGAGCAAGGATGGCAGCAAACAGTTTAAAACATAATAATACCACAATTGGCTAATGAGCCAAGTAAAGTTCAGTTAAATAAAGAACCCGTTGGTCACATAAGAATAAAGAAATAAATCAAGAAGAATATTAGAAAGCTTTATTTTGTATGATTACGTTCGCGCTTTGAACTCAAGTGCACACAATATTCTCTGAAGTCAGCATCTACTGCAACGCTCATTATTTTCCAGTTATATTACACAGTGGTTGCTATTTTTTGTTGAGGATTACAGACACTGTAAGGAATACGTTTGTTAGTTGGAACTGGAACCTGTGTCTGAACTCCACCGTCTCCACGCTTGAAAATAAGGGTAGGAAAAGCCTAACACTGCTAGAGTACCGCCATATGGACCTTATGGATCCATCTGGTGCAGATCTACAAGCTCACAATGCGTCACGATGCGACGCATTGTGAGCTTGTAGATCTGCTATTTTCAAAAGATTTTTAGACATTTTATACATTTGAAACTTGAAATGGGACATTCTGCATAATGAGTACTTTCTTCGTTTGGTACATTTTGATACCAATACTTTTGTACTTTCACTCAATAGGCTCTATGCACAGCAGCCATATTGGGAATTAATTGGGCCCCTTCCTTACTTCCTTCACAGGTGTTACCAATAATACTAATTAAGGCTCAGTTCCATTCAGTGTGGCATAGTGGGCTTATTTTCAAGGACCCCCATAACTCTGAGAGTTACACACCGACCATAAGGGGGCATTTGGCAACCAAAATGGAGTGTTTCTAGTGAGCCAACATGCACGATATCAGCACCCTGACCAGAATGGAACAGAGCCTTCATTAGTATCATTGGTAACACCTGTGAAGGAAGTAAGAAGAGGCCCAATTTCTTTCCAATATGGCTGCTGTGCACGGAGCCTATTCCAGTACTTCTACATTGCAGCATTGATACTTTTAGTATTAGTATACCTTTTCCACCACTGCTTATGACAGTGATGAAGGTTTAAATGACACAGAGAGAAAGTCTCAGATTCACGGACGGACGGACGGATAGAAACGGAGGAAAGGACGAGGAGGCTGAGGACAGAAAAATGTTATTACGATGCAGGGATGGAAGGGGAGAGAATAGACAGAGAGGAGAGGAAGAGGAGAAGAAGAGGGTAATGATGAAGGGATGCCAGGAAAAGGGAGAGAGAGATGGGGAGGTGGATGAAGAAATGAAGGAGAGAAGGAGCGAGGGCTGGAAAGAGGAGGAGGTGTGGACAGATAGATGATCACGGTAGAGTTTACAAACTAACCTAGCGCGCACGCACACACACACACACACACACACACACACACACACACACACACACACACACACACACACACACACACACACGCACACACACACACACACACACTTTAGGCATCTGAAATTGCTGTATAACCATCTCCAAGTAGCCTGACAGCGCATCGCGGGTTCGAGTCCCGTTCCCGACGGCCTTTGCTGCGTGTCACTCCCCATCTCTCCCTCCCCGTTTCCTGTCTATCTACTGTACTATCAATAAAGAAATAAAAAGCCCAAAAATAAATCTTTAAAAAAGAAGAAATAGCTGTATAATAGACAACCAAAAAATAGACGATCTACAAGCTCACAAAAAGTGAGCCCTGAACCCAACGTCTAAATGTCTAATCCTATGCACCCTATGCACAGCAGCCATATTGTGAAGACATTCGCAGGTGTTGCCAATGATACTAATGAAGGCTCTGTTCCATTCTGGTCAAACAGAGTCAGGGTGCTGATATTGTGAATGTTGGCTCACTGGAAACACTCTGTTACACCAGTAAGTCTACAGTTGGGGTGCAGGGAGGGACCCTCATGGGCTTCCAAATGGCCCCTTACGGATGTGTAACTCTGAGAGTGTACAAATGGAACCAAATGGACCCGTAAGGGTCCATTTGGTTCCATTTGTACACTCTCAGAGTTATGGGGTGGTCGTGGAAACCACTGTGCTACACTAAATGGAACAGAGCCTTCATTAGTATCATTGGTAACACCTGTGAAGGAAGTGATAATATGGCTGCTGTCCAAACCGTAAGTCTAACTCTAACCCAAATAGTTTTTCAAACATAAAACAACCATTTCTCTTGTCAAAAGTAACTAGTAACTAAAGGTTTCAAATACTTGTAGTGGAGTAAAAGTATAATTTTTGCCTCTGAGATGTAGTGGAGTAGAAGTAAAAGTACTGAAAATTGGAAATACTCCAGTGAAGTAAAACATTACCTCAAAAGTGCAGTACTTGAGTACATGTACTTAGTTACTTTACACGAGTACATGTACTTAGTTACTTTACACCACTGCTCACACGTATAGTAATTCAGGTACACACCCACACACTGCACTATCACATGGGAACCCTGCGGTGAATTAGCTTCACACTGGACTTGTAGTCAATATACGCGCGCGCAAGCACACACACACACACACACACACACACACACACACACACACACACACACACACACACACACACACACACACACACACACACACACACACACACACACACACACACACACACAGGGGGTTTATTAGCTTAAGTGCAGACACAGTAAATAGATGAAGCAGACAGTGGATTTATTAAAGCCAGTAAGAACACTGCTAATAGAGAATAGATTAAACACAACAGCAGCTAACGGTCACACAACTACACCGTTCACACAACTACACCATTCACACAACTACACCATTCACACAACTACACCGTTCACACAACTACACCGTTCACACAACTACACCGTTCACACAACTACACCATTCACACAACTACACCATTCACACAACTACACCATTCACACAACTACACCGTTCACACAACTACACCGTTCACACAAGTACACCGTTCACACAACTACACCGTTCACACAACTACACCGTTCACACAACTACACCGTTCACACAACTACACCGTTCACACAAGTACACCGTTCACACAACTACACCGTTCACACAACTACACCGTTCACACAAGTACACCGTTCACACAAGTACACCGTTCACACAACTACAGCGTTCACACAACTACAGCGTTCACACAACTACAGCGTTCACACAACTACACCGTTCACACAACTACACCGTTCACACAACTACACCGTTCACACAACTACACCGTTCACACAACTACACCGTTCACACAACTACACCGTTCACACAACTACACCGTTCTCACAACTACACCGTTCTCACAACTACACTGTTCTCACAACTACACTGTTCTCACAACTACACCCTTCACACAACTAAACTATTCACACAACTACACTATTCACACAACTACACCATTCACACAACTACACCGTTCACACAACTACACCGTTCACAGTTCACACAACTACACTGTTCACACAACTACACCACACGACTACACTGTTCACACAACTACCATACAACTACACTGTTCACACAAGTACACCGTTCACACAACTACACTGTTCACACAACTACTCTATTCACACAACTACACCATCTCCCCTTTACTGGAGTGTGACCAGGGAGAGAAGACTGAAGAAGATAGATAAGGAAGGACGGACGGACGGACGGACGGGCGGACGGACGGTGACAGTGATCATTGCTGAGTGTTTGTTCAGTAACAGGGGTCTGCTATTTAGTAAACAGAACAAGTTAAGGTCGGGATACCAATTTTATCCAATCAGGAGAAAGAACTCATACGGGATAAACAAGTGAACTTGGAAGAGAGGAAACAACAGCAAACAAACAAACAAAAATGAGCAGACAGAATTGGAACATTTTAAAATTGAAGTTGATAAATTGGATGAAATTCATAACGCCTCCTGGGAATGTACTGTATTTTCTGTTTATCAGGAGAAATGGGGAGACGAGTGTTACTGAACACTCTATAGAAATGATTACTGGTCAAAATACAGCCCTGCTGCCAACACCCAACAAAGTTAATTTGGATTTTGCCGCAGACTTTCCAGCAGTGGTTCTCAAACCTTTTTCATGTCAAGGTCCTCAAAATACTTTACCACTGTGCTCGGGTGGCACAGTGGTAAAGTGCCTGTCCACAACCGTGGAGGTTGTGGCTTCGAATCCACCGTGGTGCATCCGGCTTCGTCGAGTGTCTACACTCTACACGAACACTATTGGACTGTCGTTCGGGGGAGGGAGGCCGGGCGGGGAGGAGGGTGATATCACTGCACGGCACATATTGATTGGGGCGGGAGGAGTAGGACGAAGGCTCCTCCCGGTGGGGGCTCCTCACTGGAACTAAATTAAAAATACTAAATTGGGGAGAAAAAGGGGTAAAACACACCAAAAGAAGGGACCCCCAAATTAGACTAATGTATTTGGCCATAACCCCCTATTTGAAAATGTTTTGTGCCAGGGAGTTCGCATACAAGACTTGTGTTGTTAAAATGTTTCAAAAAATAATTCTAAAACGTTTTAAAAAATGTTTTCTTTCAAGATGTTTTTCTTGAAAATAGCAGGTCTACAAGCCCACAACACTTCGAATCGTGATGTGTTGTGAGCTTGTAAATCTACTATTTCAAAATAGACGATGTATATAGAGCTAAAATTTTGGGGGGACCTGGGGGTCCCCGGACCCCACTTTGAGAACCACTGTATGTAGCTCTGTTTTTTCCTTGACAGCACAAATGGCGCTGTTATATAAGAGAGCAAGCACACTTGTATAATAATAATTTACATTATAATTTTATGACCTCTGATTATGTTAACTGCATGTTCAGGACAGACAGGGCAGAAACATGACCTTTACATTAGCTCTGTTATATTACGTAATACAGCTTTTTAAATATTACGTCTGTTAATACAATATTCAGAGTGCCGCTATCATAGCGGCACTCTGAATATTGTATTTTCAGATAGCGGGGCTATCTAAAAATATGCTATGGCTATGGCACTCCTCTCATAAAAAGGAATCTGCCCTTGTGTCTTATTTTCAATGAACGTGTTATTATGTACACAAAGTATTTTTGACAGTGATTATTAAGGTAATAAAATCAACTGTAAAGTCCGGTCAAATCCCCATTGTAATCAATGGCGTGGTAATTCTTCCGTAGCCGGCAGGGGGTAAATAGCGCCACCTTCTCAGCCATTGAGAACTGCAGCGTGTTAATCGACTTCCTCACTGGCTTCATTTTCAAGACGTCTGATGATGTGGACTTACCGAAGTGCCACCATCTTTGTGTCTACTGTATACCTGCTGGATTATGTTATGTGTATGTAGATATCTTTGACGTTTGCGTATATCCTTTTTTTTTTTTATCCCACGATTTTGTAACCCATTTTTTCACCCAGTGCAAATTGCCTATGTAATCCTGGGCACTACTCTCCCTCTGCCAACCTACTGAGCTCATGCCTCCTTCAATGCATGAGGAGCTAGCAAGCCGCTTCTTATCACCTGACAGGGGTGAGTTTCCCGGGTAGGACGTAGCACGTGGAAGGAATGCGTTATTCCAACCAGTTCCTTTCCCCTCCATCAGGCGCAGTGGCTGACCAGGGGGAGGCAGTATAGAGACCAGGATTACTGCATGTTTTTTGTGAGGGTACCTACCCTAGGGGACACGGGGAGAACATGCAAACTCCACACAGAAAGGCCCTTTCGCCAACCCCACCTAGGGTATGGGCACTGATGACGCAGAGGAGAGGACACGCCCCCAGTGCCCACAGCGTCCCTGGCGGGAATCAAACCCAGGACCTTCTAGCTGTGAGGCGACAACGCTACCGACTGTACCACCGTGCCCCGATCTTTGCCAATATCCTTGACATGCTTTACTTTACTTGTTTGATTCCCCCCCCCCTCCTTACTCGCCCGTCCCCGTCCCCCCCTGCTTCTTTTCTTTTTCTCTTCCTGAAAATAACAAAAACAACGGAGCTTGCACAAAAAAAAACAATTTCCCCCACTGCATTGATTCTGATACTCAGACTTAAATTAACTTGTGGGATCACAGGTGAACACCAATTTACTGCATTAAAGTGCTAATCCGGTGGTTACGTACCAGTAACTGGTTCAGCTACATACACCATAATGGTACCAAAGACATGAAAGAAACCGTTTGTTATAAAGCATGTGTTTCTCAAACCTTTTTCATTTCAAGGACCCTCAGTTTAATATGCATTAGGGCCACAGACCCCTATTTCATATAATCTTTTATCTCTGGGTCACCAATCCTCAGTAAAATCCACAGTGTTAATTTAACCCTGACAGTGTATAAATGGAACCAAATGGACCCTTATGGGTCCATTTGGTTCCATTTAGACAATGTCGGGAGTTAAAGACTATTGATCATTTAGCTGTGGACCTCCTGGAACCCCCCACCAGGGACCCCTCCTGGGGTGTCCTCGGATCCCAGTTTGAGAGCCAGTGTGTTAAAGCAGTGGTTATCATAGTCGGGGGTCCGGGGACCCCCAAGGGTCCTTTAGGGAGTTCCAGGGGGTCCCCAGCTAAATGATAGATAGTTGAACCAAATGGACCCTTATGTGTCTGTAACTAAATCAGGGTGCTGATATCGTGCATGTTGGCTCACTAGAGGGGCGGCTGTGGCTCAGGAGGTAGAGCAGGTCGGCCAATGATCCGTGGGTCGGAGGTTCGAATCCCGGCTCCTCCTCCTGTCCACATGTCGAAGTGTCCTTGGGCAAGACACTGAACCCTACACTGCCTCCAATGATTCGGTCGGCGCTAGCTTGCCACCATTGGTGTGTGAATGTGGGAAAAGTGGGGACGCTGGCGTCGAATGTTCGCCGCTCCACCTCCCAATGTCCCCTCCCTGAATGAATGAATGAATGAACCATTGTAAGAGCGCTTTGAGTAAGTTTGAGTACTTAGAAAAGCGCCATAAAAATGCAATTCATTATTATTATTATTATTAGAAACACTCCATTTTGGTTCCCAAATTTGGTTCCCAAATGGCCCCTTATGGTGGGTGTGTAACCCTTACGGGTCCATTTGGTTTCATTTGTACACTCTCAGAGTTATGGGGGTCCTTGAAAATAAGACAACCACTATGCCACACTGAATGGAACTGAGCTTTAATTAGTATTATTGGTAACACCTGTGAAGGAAGTAAGGAAGGGGCCCAATTCATTCCCAATATGGCTGCTGTGCATAGAGCCTATTAATGGTTCCACAAAGAAGAGAGAACACGTGAAATATAAATGCGAATTGGATGCTATAGTGAGTGTGTGAGTACACGTGCATGTGTGTGTGTGTGTGTGTGTGTCTAACTACATTATACATCACGTACACAGTCCTTATTTGCCCCGGGTGAGGGTAACGATCAAAGGACAACAGCGGGTGACAATGTGACCAATCGGAGCAGGCTGAAGTGCCATCATGTGCTAAACTGTCACCGTGAGAGTGACCTCGTCGTCTCCAACATGAGAGTGACCTCGCCATGTCCAACATGGCCGCTGTCTGCTTGTCTTTGTGAATAAATAACGAGCTCATTCTCACCCCTCATGGCATTGGCGACAGACGCTCGCTCTCGGTTACCGTCCCGGGGCCCGGCCGGCTGGCTGCATCATCAGTGTTCACCTCCAGTACACTGGCACCAACCAATGTGTCCCATTGCCCGAGGTTATGTAACCAAGGGCAACCGCGAGTGTTTATTACATACCCCATAATAGCATCATTTAGTCGGAAAGACGAGGAGAACAGGAAAAAAAAGAAACTTTCGTCGACTCATCAAAATCATAATAATAATAATTTATTCTCCCACTCCTGTGGGGTATTTTTGTACGCTGTACGTTTGCACATGCGTGAGATTCGTCCTCTGCATTTAGCCATGGCTGTGCGAAGGCATAGGAAACATACTGTAGGCACGTTTCTATGTGCTGTCGTGTGTGTGTGTGTGTGTGTGTGTGTGTGTGTGTGTGTGTGTGTGTGTTTGTGTGTGCGTGTGTGTGTGTGGGAGGCAAAAATCTTTCTTTTTTCTTTCTTTCTCTTTGTAAAGACAGCAGACCTGCTGAGAAATTAAACATTTATTTCCTAAATAAAAAAAATGAGTTTCCGACGGCCGTGTCGTTGTATTGGTATTACCATTAGTTCACTGACCAGTGGTTCAATCTCTGTTTGTCTTTGGGGGGGGGAGGCAGAGTTTGTTTAGTTTTAGATGGTAAAGAAAGAGTAGCCTAAGTGCTTGCTGTCTTTAAAAACATTTTTATTTGGAGATAAAGAAAAGAGCAATGTTGCGTGTTGACGCATATCCTAATGGGCTCTATTCACAGCAGCCATAGTATGAAGAAATGCACAGGTGCTACCAATGATACTAATGAAGGCTCTGTTCCATTGTTGTGCATATTGGCTCACTGGAAACACTCTGCTACACCAGTGGGTCTACAGTTGGGGTCCAGGGATCCTCATGGGCTTCCAAATGGCCCCTTACGGGTGTGTAACTCTGAGAGTGTACAAATGGAACCGAATGGACCCGTAAGGGTCCATTCGGTTCCATTTGTACACTCTCAGAGTTATGGGGGTCGTGGAAACCACTGTGCTACACTAAATGGAACAGAGCCTTCATTAGTATCATTGGTAACACCTGTGAAGGAAGTGATAATATGGCTGCTGTGCATAGAGCCTATTAGTGGTAACAGAATGACACAATGTGGTTTGCCAAGCTTTTGGCCTTTGCCTATTATGTCACATTCTGACACTATAACGCTTTGAATGCCACCGACGAGATTTCCCATCGGATTATGCTAAGGCGCAGCCTGCCGTTGACGAGAAAGGCGAGATTTTGTTTTTAAATTGTCTTATAAAAGATTGCGCCGTTCTATTTCATCCGAGTGATCAGGTTCACTTTCCACTCACCCGGATCCGGAAAAAGACGTCATCCAAACATTTCCTGCTCCGTCCACCTCCTGTTTATTGGTTTCCTGGATATGCTTATATCTTGGGTTGACTTTTTTTGCCCTGTATTCCGCGACACATCCTATTTTCAACATGGTCTAACAAAAGAAGGGACAGCTCCAGTTATATATTTATTTCTCTGGACGACGATCAGTGATCCCCCTTGTGTTTATACCAACGGTCTGACAAGGGATCATAATATATATAAATGTTCTGTGGCCAGTTGGGGACTAGGTGGGAAAGACGTGCCTTTTTTTTTTTTTTACAGTATGCTGTTTTCAGCGTGCCTTTGACATGGAAAGTTGAAAGAGTTAACACAACCCTGCATTTGCCCATCCTAACTATGGTGGGTGCTGTTAATGCGGCCAACCGCCCCTGGTTAGATAAAAGGTTCAAAACGAAATGTTAGGGGTTAAGTGTCTTGCTCAGGGGCACGCCTACACAGACTGGGTGGACCAGGGAGAGAGTGAGAGAGAGAGAGAGAGAGAGAGAGAGAGAGAGAGAGAGAGAGAGAGACAGAGAATGGAGAAGGGTACATTTATTCCTCAGGAGTTTTAAAAAGAACATCAACATTTCCTCTCCACCCGTCTCTCAACTCCCCCTTTCCTTCTCTCCCTCTCAGTTCTCCTCCTCCCTCTCTCTGTTCTGTCCTCCTCATCTCTCCTCTGATCCCTCGCTCTCTCTCTCCTCCGTGATGCGCTTCTAAAGTGACATCATCACAGAAATCCACTCTCATTCACTCGCTCCTCAATCTCTCTCTCTCTCTTCCTTTCACATATTCTCTCTCTTTCGCCCTCAATCACTCTCTTATAAAAACATCAACACGCGTCTCTTTTCCTCTCTCTCTGTCTCTCTTTCCCTCTCTCCCTCTCTCTCTTCCTCTTTCTCTCCACCACTAATATAATTTTCTTTAGAAGAAAAGGTCGCTTCCCATTTATCTCTTTTCATCTTCTCTCTCGCTCTCTCTCTCTCTCTCTCATACCCCTCCTCCTGTTCTTTCCTTTCTTCATCTCACCAACGCCTCTACTGTCCACCCCCCCCTCTCTCTCTCCCTCTCTCTCTCTCTCTTATAAATAATATCTGTTAAAGGTCCACAGGAACTCTCTGTCTGACCTGAGGTTTTTAAGGACATTTCATTCCGCAGCAGGTTTGCTGAGCAGACACACTGTGTGCTCAGTTGTTTACTGTTCGCCTTCGTTTGTTAATGCTTCTCCCTTTCCACCAAAGCACTTTAACAATGTGCACTACTGTACATTCACACATTCACACACACACACACACACACACACACACACACACACACACACACACACGCGCGCGCGCGCACACGCACACGCACACACACACACACACACACACACACACACACACACGCACGCACGCACGCACGCACGCACGCACACGCACACAGACGGCACAGGAAACCATGCAAACGCACCAACCTACTCAATTAGGGGTTCAGTGTCTTGTTTCCTTTACTTTTCATCATTTGTTTACTCTTCATTTTTTGTTCAAGGTTCAAGGGTTTTTAACGCTTTAAGACCTGAAGCCGATTCTACAAATGTCTTCTAAATCTCAACAGTATTCTGAAAAAAAACTATGTTTCTATATCAGTGGTTCTCAAACTTTTCCATGTCAAGGACCCCCAAAATGATATGTATTTGGCCGCGGACCACCATCTCAAAATGTTTTGTTCCAGGGACCCCCCAGAAGCAAAGATTATAGTTAAAAATGTTTGCTTTAAAAATATATTTATTCAAAGATTTGCACTCATTTTCACTATTTAAAAAAAATAGCAGATCTACAAGCTCGTAGTGCGGCACTCGGTGCCGCGCTATGAGCTTGTATATCTGCTATTTTTGAATAGCCCAAAGTGTAAAATAATGCTTTTTAGCTCAAATCTAAAAATGACACAGTTCCAGGTCTTAATGGGTTAAAATACAGTAGCTTTATTGCTAAATCTTTAAAAGGCACTGAGCACAATAACTATGTCTATATCGTTGAAAATCTATATTTTTATGGTTATAGTCATAGTGCTCGGTGTGAACGGCCCTTTAGGGTGACAAAAGGTTATCCTGCACACTGTCTTCACTTACTGTACAGCAACTATTTTACTGTCTAGTGTTGTTTTAAATGGAATATGTCAATGATATTTATTCACGTTGCCATATTTGGTAGCCATTTTAGAAAAGCAATACGCCACACAAGGTTGTGGTTTACGATGGGTCGACGTTCCGCGGTCAGTGTGACCCGAACGTGCTCTAAGTGAAGACAGTGTGCAGAAGTCTGCAAAAGGACATCTTTTACAACATCTTTTAGGGTAAAAGGGTCAAATGAGTTTGTTCTGGTTGTCCTCAGACGCTAATAAAAGCAAGCAATAGTGGTGTAAAGTAACTAAGTACATTTACTTAAGTACTGTACTTTAAGTACAATTTTGAGGTGTTTTGACTTTACTGGAGTATTTCCAATTTTCTGTACTTTTACTTCTACTCCACTACATCTCAGAGTCAAATATTATACTTTTACTCCACTGCAATTTTTTTAAACTTACTAGTTTGTAGATTATTATTACAAAACATACCCACTTCAGCCCTATGCTATATACATTTTGGCTATTTGAAAATAGCCGATCTACAAGTTCACAATGCGTCGCATTCGTGACGCATTGTGAGCTTGTAGATCTGCTATTTTCAAAGGATTTTTTATACATTTGAAAACTTGTGAAATGGGATATTCTGCATAATGAGTATTTTAACTTTTGTACTTTAAGTATATTTTGATACCAATACTATACTTTTACAGTCAATTTTGAATTCCGGAGTTTTACTTAACATGGTATTCTAGAGTGCAGCATTGATACTTTTACCACTTTTTTCACCACTGGTGAATAAATAGAAAAATAAATAGAAATAAAGAGAAAAGAGAGAAAACAGAACAGTAAAGCATATGTACATAATAGATATCCACTGTTTATTGTTCACTGTAACTTAATGTTGTGTTAGGAAGCAAGCTGTTTTGTTATCTCTGCCAAACTGAAGGCAAGGTGTTTTCGCCCTTGTCTGTTTGTTTTTCAGTCCCGGGATAATTTTGCAAACCACTGGAGCAGTTCAGTGCCAAAGTTCTTGTGCACACTGCCAGTTTTGTCACACTAGAGGCCACTGGGCACCGATCAAGTTGTCAGAGTGCCCACTGTACCCGTCTGGCTGTCTTTGGGTGCGTTCGTTCGGATATAACGCACGGAGCGCACTGGTCCAATACAAACCAATACGTGAGTGCGCTCGCAGTGCGCATATCTGAACGCATCCCATGTATGCTCATACGAGATTTCTGTATCTGTCTGTCTGTGTCCCTTTCATGCCCATATATGGAGTTCCGTGTCAGGCATGTCCAAATATAGCGTTTAGGCAAGTCTATGACGACTTATTGACGAGGGTATTCCATATATGAGGATTTGCGGGTTTATCAATATTTTTTGGGGAGATCCACTGACCCAACTTACTTCCCACTCGGCCCACGGAACTCGTGGGGGTCCGTGGCCAAATGTATATCAATGTAGGGGTCCTTGGCATGTAGGGGTCCTTGGAAAAAGGTTGAAAACCACTGTTCTTATGTGTTTGTTTTTTTATGAATGGATTCACATTTTTTTGTCAACTAATCCAAACCGAAGCAGCCTGACGCCACCCTGACTCAGGAACAGTTTCTACTTCCAAACCACAAGAGCACTGAATGGATTTGTTTCACTTTCACCGTCAACTTCCTGGAAGAGAGGGCACAGAAAGAGGAGAGGAGAGCAAGGGAGGGGGTAGGGGGCATTTACTCAAGTACTGTACTTAAGTACACTTTTGAGGTATTTTCACTATCCTGGAGTATTTCCAATTTTCAATACTTTCACTTCTACTCCACTACATCTCAGAGGCACATATTGTACTTTGCCACTACAATTATTTGAAAACTTTAGTTACTAGTTACTTTGTAGATTTGGATTATTACGTTATAAAACGTAAATGAACCACTTTAGGCCTATTTCATACACAGGCTATTTGAAAATAGCCGATCTAGAAGCTCACAACGTGATCTTTGTAGATCTGCTATTTTCAAACATTTTAGTGCGTTTACTTTTGGTACTTTAAGTATATTTTGAAGCCAATACTTTTGTACCTTTACTCAAGTAACATTTTGAACACAGGCCTTTTACTTGTAACTTCTTTTTTTTATATTGTGGTATTACAACTACTTTTACTTAAGTAAAATATCGGAGTACTTTTCGGGGGAGGGGAAAGGAGCGGAGGAGGATTCTGCAACAGTGTACAGAATAAATTCACCAAAAGCAAGAAGGGTGGAGAATTGAGATGAAAAGAAAGACAAGATGAGGACAAATGAGGAGAGAGAGAGAGAGTGTGTGGGCGGGGTGGGTGGGCAGGGCGCTGGGGGGGGGTTGTTCAGAGTGGGGGGGTGGGGGGGGGGGTAAAAGCTCTGAGCCGCGTGGAGAATCCATTTATGACACAAACCTCATCCTACTGAGAGCTCTAATGGGGCCACACACTGCATGAGTCACCCCATAGAGAGAGGGAGAGGGAGAGAGAGAGAGAGAGAGAGAGAGAGAGAGAGAGAGAGAGAGAGAGGAGAGGGAGGGAGGGAGGGGGAGAGAGAGAGAGAGAGAGAGAGAGAGAGAGAGAGAGAGAGAGAGAGAGAGAGGAGAGGGAGGGAGGGAGGGGGAGAGAGAGAGAGAGAGAGAGAGAGAGAGAGAGAGAGAGAGAGAGAGAGAGAGAGATACAATCATGTCAGTGTGAACTGTGAAGTACATTGGTTTCTCTCTCATGTCTTGTATCACTGCACTTTATCTTTATCTCTCTGTCTCTCTGTCTCTCTCTCTCTCTCTGTTTTAAATCTGTTCTCTCAAAGTTCAGATGTTTACCACTGTTTCATCTGACAACAGATTATCCAGCCACTCTCTGCCAGCATCATCTGAAAACATCCCCCCGAAACAACGCTCCACCACTTCAGCACTATAGGACCCCTAATCTGCGGGGAAGTTTCGCCCAAAAATAGCCGATATACAAGCTCACAACGCATCGTATTTTTGGCAAAGAAATTTTGAGTAGAGGGAAAACTACAAACAAACGAAACACAATGCATGGCCAACAGCGCGCCCGCCCGCCCGCCCACACACCCACACACACACACACACACACACACACACACACACACACACACACACACACACACACACACACACACACACACACACACACACACACACAGAGAGAGAGAGAGACATTGGTACCAACCATCACTTTCAACAGTACAGAAACATCCTCTAAGTAAACACGCATTGGTCAACAGTGTCAGCCCAACACCCCGAAAACCAAGACAACCCCCGACTTTGATTGATTTCCCGCATATTCAGGACGTGAGTCTCTATTGGCTCAAAATAGCAGATCTACAAGCTCACAATGGCCCTCGTTTATAAATGGAACGTACAAAGCAGCGTAAATGTTTGCCCAGGAATCAGCTTACGCCCACGTCCACGTGGGATTTATCAAGCAATTGCATAGACTAGAGCCAATCTATATTTGAGAAACAAATCAGACTTGCCACAGTCTGAACCCATAGACACTGAAGTAAAACCCGTTCTTCTCAAGCTACAGGACATAAAAATGATGTTCCAGACAGGGCAGGAATAGGCTCTATTCACAGCAGCCATAATATGAAGAAATGCACAGGTGTTACCAATGATACTAATGAAGGCTCTGTTCCATTCTGGTCAAACAGAGTCAGGGTGCTGATGTTGTGCATGTTGGCTCACTGGAAACACTCTGTTACACCAGTGGGTCTAAAGTTGGGGTCCAGGGACCCTCATGGGCTTCCAAATGGGAACGCATCTGCGTCATTTTAAGATTTCTTTGGCTATTCAAAAATAGCAGATCTACAAGCTCATAGCACGGCACCAAGTGCCGCGCTATGAGCTTGTAGATCTGCTATTTTTGAAAAAAAATGTGTACAAATCTTTGAATATATATATATTTTTGAAGTGAACATTTGTAACTCAAATCTTAGGAACAAAATATTTTACAAAAGTTCGCTTTAAAAAATATATATTCATAGATTTGCACACATTTTCATGATTTTTCAAGAATAGTAGATCTACAAGCTCATAGCATGAGCTTGTATATCTGCTATTTCTGATTAGCCAAGGAAATCCTAAAAAAAAAACCTCTTAGCCACACGGTATAGGTACTCACCCCAGCGTCGTCATGGTGACGATGGTGTACCAGAAGGAGGCGGGGATGGAGGTGAAGGAGGAGCCCTTGGTGCCCTTCTCGGCGTAGAACATGACGGTGGCGAAGATGATGATGGCCATGGTGAGCGAGAAGAGCAGGAAGCCCAGCTCCGAGGCGCAGCTCTGCAGCGTGTAGCCCAGGATGCGCAGGCCCGCCGAGTGCCGGGAGAACTTGAAGATGCGGAAGACGCGGAAGACGCGCAGCGTCACGAAGGCGCCGCTCACGTCCTCGTTCTCCGGCATCACCAGGCCGATGTAGTACGGCAGGATGGCCACCACGTCGATCACCGACATCACCGAGCGCATGAACTTGGAGCGGCTGGGCGCGGCGAAGAGGCGCGCCAGGTACTCGAAGGTGAAGATGAGCACGCACGCCGTGTCCATGCAGAAGAAGGCCAGCCCGTACTTCTCGCCGCACGGCAGGTCGCGCACGCTGCCCTTGATGGGCCGACAGGGGACCGTCTCGACCACGTTGGCGATGACCGAGACGGCGATGAAGAAGCCGGTGACGTAGTAGAAGACCAGCGCCATGGTGGAGGTGTGCGGGTTCTCGAAGGCGCGCCACAGCTTGTCCCGCGCGGTGGCGTCCGGCGGGAGGGGCGTGTCCACGTTCTCGCCGGCCTGCGAGTCCTCCGCCAGGCGCTCCTGGTTCTCGTTCTTCCTGTCACGGTATTCCTCCACGCGGAGAGAGAGAGAGGGGGAGAGAGAGAGAGAGAGAGAGAGAGAGAGACAATTAGTGGTGTTTTATTGATTGAATACTTCATTGACAAGTGTTTTAACATTACAGGTTGTACAGTCAAAGATTATGCTAAAAGGGTAACACAAAAAGCCCCAGGGGATTGTTTCCATAGTGGAGTACGGGAAAAGTTTTGGTTAAAACAAAAAGTGTATTGTTAAAACGTTAAAGCTCTACAGTATATTCTGATCGTAATCATTGCTATAGAGTAGGGGTCTTCAACGTTTATCAGGCCAAGGACCCCCTAGCTGAGAGAGAGATGAAGCAGGGACCCCCTCTATATTGTATACAATTGGGTTTCAAATAGAGATGCACAATATTGTTTTTTTGAAACCGATACCGATACCGATTATTTGCTGGGTCATATCGGCCGATACCGATCCGATACCGATATATTATATTTATATTGAGCTCATTGCTGAATTTTTTTATTTTAATTTGTTTTACTGGTGGAAGTTGATGGTAAACCCCCCTCTCCACTAGCCCTACTGTGATGAAAAATATTTATGGAATAAATAAATTAATTATATATATTCTTCTAAGTAACAAACTTAACTATGACATAATTTTTGTATGCTATAAGCCATCACAGAATTATTTGAATCTTTGTATAACACAAAACCATATGTTATGTCGCCTATGGAACTAAGATCATTGAAACTAGTTTGTTATTAGTGTTATTCGTCTGTTGCCTAAATAATTAGCCTCTGCTCTAAACCGAGGGTCTTCAACAGGGGGTCCGGGACCTCTAGGGGGTCCTCAGAGCTACTACAGGGGGTCCGCAAAATCTTTGTGTGATATGATTTTCTTTTTTCTACATTAACCGCTTGAACCCTAGTGTCCCTTTTCTGAGGATAACTTTAGCCAAAAATAGCCGATCTACAAGCTAACAACGCCTTGCAGAGACATACTGTAGGTGTAGAGGGAAAACGGAGCAGACCAAGTAAAACAAAAGAAGTTTAATCTGAAACACAATTGTATATAATAATGAGGGGGTCCCTGCTTCATCTCTCTCTCAGCTAGGGGGTCCTTGGCCTGGAAACGTTGAAGACCCCTGCTCTAAACAATAGCTCCCCTTGGCTCTCCCAATCACAACATAACATCAGCAGTGAGTTTAGGAGACGAGTCGAGTAACGAGTGTTTGTTACGTCGATGTTAAATAAGAAGGCTCTGTACACATTCGTGTTGAAAATATATCCTCCGCAGTATCCCTACTCTAATCTAATTTAAGATGCACAAGAAACCCTCTGACTGTTCTGGGTATGAACTATGGACGTGAAGAGTTTGTTTGCTGTTAGTTTGACTAGATGTCTCTGTTCACGCAGCCTAGCCTAGCCTCTGCCTGCGTGAGTGCACTGTCAGAGAGCATAATATAACTAGAGGGAGGATTGCCCCGCCCCCAGCTATCATTTCAATGAATGTGCTCAGTGGCGTTTTGAAGCACCCGGAAGCCTGCCGGAAGTAGAATTATTGGGGGTATCAGGATAGGTGGGCACTAGGGACATCTGGGCACCTTGATGTAAAATTGGCTATTGTGTCCATAATGTAAAAATAATAATAATAATAATAATAATAATAATAATTGTCTTAAGTAATGTAAAGTAAACATGATCAGAACATGCTTAACATTCGACTAATACTTCTACAATTGCTATACAAATGGCTACAAAACCTGTATATCCAGTCATTTTGGGGCATAAACAAGAAGTTGAAGCCTGAAGGGTCAAATTAGGTCTGATAATGATGTACCGTGCATGTTCACATCATGTATACTTTACATGACTTAAGACCATTTTTCAAATATTTAATTTATTTTACATTTTGGACAAAATAGCCAATCTTACATCGAGGTGCCCAGATGTCCCTAGTGCCCACCTATCCTGTATCCTTATTGGGTCGATTTTGGGTTGGCGTAAAGTTATGAGCATGCGCACTAGTGTCATTTTTGCGTTCTACGGCAGCCCGTGTGTCAAGGATTGAACGCGAGATATTTATGAAATTCACTGGAGATGCCTATGTATATGTAAATGCATATGTATTTATGTATAATATGTTTACATATTTATATCTCTATATATAAATATATATCAGTATGTTTTGCTCGCGCATGTATTTCTCCCCGCCTGCAGTTCCAGCTTTGGCCACTGGGGTGGCGGCTTCAAGATTTCTCAGCGGCTCTGGGGGCTTGTCTGAGAGGCATGCAGAGCGTGTGGAGGGGGGAGGGGCAACAGCTGACTCTTAAAGAGACAGGCACACAGACTGCTCTCGGGGATTTTATTAATGCTTCTCAATATCGGGGAATTTAATCGGGTTTATTTTGAGATCGGTTCGATACCGATATGGCATTTTAGGGCCGATATCGGCCGATTCCGATACGTTACCGATTATATCGTGCATCTCTAGTTTCAAATTCAACTTTTTTTGTTTACTTGGTCTGCACTTGTTTCCCTCTAAACCTCTTTGCCCAAAATAGGGTTCAAGTGGTTAATGTAAAAAAAAAAATCATACCAAGATTTGGCGGACCCCCTGCAGTAACTCTGAGGACCCAGTAGGGGTCCCGGACCCCCTGTTAAAGACAACTGCTAAGTGTTTGTTCAGTAACAGGGGTCACCCCGTCCCTCCAGCTCTTTAGTAAACAGAAAACACATTTTCAGGTGGGTTGCAAATCTCATTTAATCAGGCGAGAGAACCCCACAAAGATACTCTATCAGCTTGTGCTCCAGGTCCAATTCTGTCTGCTCATTTATTTGTTTCATCACTTCCAATTTCACCTGTTTATCTTGTAAGCTGTGTTCTCTCTCCTGATTGGATGGAATTTGCATTCGAATTTTGGTCTGAAAATGCACTTTCCGTTTACTAAACAGCTGTAAAGACCCATGTAGCTGAACAAACACTCTGAAGCAATTATTGTTTGTTAAGGGAATACAGAACTATTTACTTTAGTGATGTTTTTAGAGATTTCTATATTGATTTTTTTCTGTGTAACTGCTGCAAAACCAATTGCCCCTCTGGGATCACATTAAAGTTCTACTTTACCTTAATTCATGAGTTTAATTATAATGCTATGTTATGATAATATACGTTATTATCCCCTGGGGGAACAGGGGTCCTCTGCACCCATTCTAACTACTGTAGTCAGGCCTCCGGAGCAGCCACAGCAGTGGTGGAAAAAGTACTCAAATGTTTTACTTAAGTAAAAGTATCAATACTGCAAGGTAGAAGTACTCTGTTACAGGTAAAAGTCCAGAATTCAACATTTACTTGAGTAAAAGTACAAAGGTATTGGTATCAAAATGTACCAAAAGTAAAAGTACTAAAATGTTTGAAAATAGCAGATCTACAAGCTCACAACGCGTCGCGTTGCGACGCGTTGTGAGCTTGTAGATCTGCTATTTTCAAATAGGCCCAGGTATAAAATACCGACGTTCACTTTTACATGTGCAACATATGTCACTACTAGCACAATGACATCGGCGATTAACCACTAGAACCCCAGCATCCATAGCCTATTCTGGGGGGAACATTAGCCAAAAGAAATGTCGTCTACAAGCTCACAAACGTGTCACAAACGTGACGCATTGTGAGCTTGTAGATGGACTTTTTCTGGCGAAGTGATAAGGTGTATACGAAAAAAAAGCGATTCTCGTTGTGTAATTCAATGTGGGTTCATACGTACTGTATCACATTCTTTTAACTTCTGTGTATCTTTAGATTCTGTCCTATGAAGGGAGTATGTCTACTATCATATGTCTTAATATCTGGGAATTTGGTTGGATAACAAGTTAAACTTCAATCATCACATTGAAGCGTTGATTAAGAAGTTAAAATTCACAGTAAGCTTCTTTTATAGAATGAAGTCCTGTTTTTCTTTTGCTTCAAGGAAAAGGCTGGTCACTGGCCTGTTTATGTCGCAACTCGACTATGGCGACATTGTGTATCGATTCGCCTGTCCCTCAATATTGGGTAGACTTGATCCCCTTTATCATGCTGCGTTGAGGTTCATTACCAGCTCCACCTATAGGACACATCATTGTATTCTGTATTCCCTAGTAGGGTGGTCCTCCTTAGCATCTCGCAGGTTGCTACATTGGTACACTTTCATATATAAAGCCATTCTTGGAAATTCCCCCTCGTACATTTGTTCAAAATGTAATCTTGTCCAAAATTCGCTTAACCTCAGATCGAATGCCTGGATGCGCTATGTCGTACCCACTACTAAATCTGAGGCAGGGAAAAAAAACCTTGCGTTTTTTGGGCCTTGGTCATGGAACGATCTACAGACCAGATTAAAATTGGCTTCATTGATCCCTCTAGTGTCTTTTAAGAGGATTGCCATGGGCACATTCTCCAACCATTGCTCCTGCTTTGACAAGTAGCAATTGCTGTGATCTTAGTCTTATATTAGTTTATTAGTTTTATGATGTATTGTTGTTATTAGTATTTTAAATAGTCTGTATTGGTGCTATTGGTAGTAGGTCTTTGGTATTACGGATGTCATGTTTGTCTTTGTTTTGTTATGTCCTGTATTGTCGTTACTGGCAGAGCTGTGTAACATTTTATTTGCCTCTTCTCTTGGCCAGGGCACACTTGTAAAAGAGACACTAGTCTCAATGTGATTTCTCTGGTGAAATAAAGGTTAAATAAAAAAAAATAATGTGTGTTTAATGTTTTTTCATCTTGACGAGTGTCTGAACTGTTTTAATGTCAGTATTTACTTGAGTAAAAGTACAAAAGTATTGTTATCAAAATATACTTACCAAAAGTACCAAAAGTAAAGGTACTACAATGTTTGAAAATAGCCGATCTACAAGCTCACAACGTGCCGCGATGTGAGGCGTTGTGAGCTTGTAGATAGACTATTTTCAAAGCCTAGGTATAAAATAGGGCTAAAGTGGTTTATGCTTGTTTTATAATGTAATAATTTACATCTGCAAGTAACTAGTGACTAAAGTATTCAAATAATTGTAGCGGAGTAAAAGTACAATTATTTGCCTCTGAGATGTAGTGGAGTAGAAGTAAAAGTATAGACAATTGGAAATACTCCAGTAAAGTAAAAGTACCTCACAATTGTACTTAAGTACAGTACTTGAGTAAATGTACTTAGTTACCTTACACTGATTAAGAAGCATAATAAATCCTTATGTTATCAATTTAAGTAACTAATCTGTCTCCGAGTTATTCTGAGAAGTGCATGTTTGAAGTGAACCCTTCCCTAATGACCTCTGACCTATAGGCAGCCAAAGAATAGCTGCCATGTGTTGTTGTCAATAGCTGATGTGTGTAAAAACATGTTCATGAATAGAATTGTGGCCATACTATAGGGAAGGTTTAGCATAGTATGTGAATGGTCACGTGTGTGTTTAGAAGACTATCAGGTCTGTTTCTATACACAGATCCCATTACAGGACCTTGCTCAAGGGCACTGACAGGAGTCTGTACCTAGCATTGTGTGGGAGAACATCCACGAAAAAACAAAGGGAGAACGCGCGGACTGCAGTGCACGTGCACACAGAAAGCCCCTCTTGCAGGGGATCGAACACCCAGGACTATCTTGCTGTGAGGCAACAGTGCTAGCCACTGCTCCACCGTGCCAACCTATTGTAAGCCCTGGTTCTTCCTCCACAGACTGAAGGATAAAAAGAAAGACACATCATTCTTTTTGACTTCATGCATCACTTCATGCATCATGAGCCAACTCCTATGAAGCCAAACGTTGCACGTCGCTTTTAAAAGCCGTTCACACCCAGGCCTCATGGAACTCTCCCTGTTTTTGTGACACAGAAACAGGGGGAAAAAAACATGCTTCGTTCTGGAGCAAAGCTGGTTCTGGAGAACCACTCATTCCACCACCAAGACTGAATGATTCCTGAGATTATACGGATTACGGACAGACGGACGGACCAACGTTACATACATATATACATACATACATATGCACTGTATGCATGTATGTATGCATGTATGCATGCATGCATACATGCATCCAGAATTCAAAATTTACTTGAATAAAAGAACAAAAAATATTGGTATCAAAATCTATCTAGTCCCATTTCACATGTTCAAAATGTATAACAAATCTTTTGAAAATAGCCGATCTCCAAGCTCACAATGCGTCGCATCCCGGCGCATTGTGAGCTTATACATTTTTCATATAATTGTAGTGGAGTAAAAGTACAATATTTGCCTCTGAGATGTAATGGGGTAGAAAATACTCCAGTAAAGTAAAAATAGATAAAAAATGTACTTAAGTACAGCACTTGAGTAAGTGTACTTAGTTACTTTACACCACTGTGCATTACTGTACATTACATACAGTACATATATAAATACATGTACAGTACACACATGGGTATGTGTGGGGGGCTTTCAGCTAGGACGTGGCCAAATACCTAAAGGGCGTTTTTTTCTTTGGTTCTAGTTTTAAGAACTAGGTCACCTTTGAATACAGTTTTGGTTTTGAAGAAAGACGATTCGCTATAGTAACCTCCCTGTGGACAATGTGAACTGTTCCTTTAACACGATGACAGATTATTTATTTGTGAACTTGACACTCCCGGAGCTAAAGATAGATGGATGGATGAATGGAAGAGGAGGCGAGAAGCACCAGAGGAATGACTCATTATGAGATACAAGACACCATATCAATAAAATACAAAAAACTAAAGCGCACCAAAATTAACCCACTAAAACCGGGAACGCCTCTCTGTCATTTTATAGATTGCTTTGGCTATTCAAAAAATAGCAGATATACAAGCTCTTGTATATCTGCTATTTTTGGGAAAAATCGTGGACATTTTGTGCAAATCTTTGAATATATACAGTTTTTAAAGCGAACATTTTTAACTCATATCTTTGCTTCTGGGGATTCTAATGTCTTCTAAATCCAAAAGTGTTTTGAAAAAACTTCCGTTGCTATAATCAGTGGTTCTAAAACGTATTCATGTCAAGGACCCCCAAGATTATACTGTATGTATTTGGTCGCGGACCCACATCTCAAAAAATGTTGTTCCAGGGACCCCCCAGAAGCAAATATAGAAGCATATATATAGTTAAAAATGTTCACTTAAAATATATATTCAAAGATTTGCGCAAAATGTTCACAATCTTTCAAAAATAGCAGATCTACAAGCTCATAGCGTGGCACTCGGTGCCACGCTATGAGCTTGTATATCTGCTATTTTTGTATAGCCAAAGTATAAGATAATGGTTAAAGCGGTTACACAGATGCGTTAAAGGGTTAACGAGAGAAAGACAGAGAGCAGCTTGTGTGCTGGACTGGTGAAGTTTTGAAATCTGGGTTTTATTAATAATTCCTCCAGAGGAGAGTCTTATTGATTCCTCCCCGAGTCCCAGTAGCTTCTCCGGCTTTAAGAAAGTTATTATTTGAAGATTATTTTCACAATATATTGTCACGTTTAATGTGATTTGCTCTCTATAATAGGTTCAAATGCTAAAACAGAACCTCAACATAAAGAGCATAAAACAATACTTCCACGTTTCGGCTAGTGGAAAAACCGCCTCGAGACACAAACAACTTGAAAAAGGGACGTATCTTTATACAGCGTATGGATGTTAGTAATACCATGGCACACAGTGTTATGTGAGCTGAGGTTCTTCTAGCCCTTCCTGGACCTTCAACAGATATAAATAACCACACACACATCATTAATTCATAGTAATGTACTAGTCTCTCAACACAGACGCGTTGTCTGTCTCAACAATATGCAGATGCTTCCGCTCCCATCTGTTCTTCAGAAGAAGCTCTGAAAAATGAGCAGGAAAATACAGCCGACGCAACGTCTTTTCCACCACCTCCGCTTGGCCCGGTCAGTCCTAAAGTGTCCGATGTAGTGGAGGCCTAGCTAGCTGGCTTTGCAGAAATGGAAATTCAACAAATATGTTTTTGATATATCTCAGAAACAGTGTTGATTTCGTCGACTAAAACCATGACGAAAAATGTTCGTCGACTACCTTTTTTCACTGACAAAAACTAAATAAAAAACTAAGCTATGATGACTAAAATGAAGACTAAATGTATTGACAATTTCGTCAACAAATAAAAACTAGACTAAAATGTTAGACAGGGACTAGTGGAGAAGAGATCCAGTAGAACTAACAGACGAGTCATTTTATGTTTGGTTGCGCTCGGGTGTCGCGCTCTCAAAATAGCAGATCTACAAGCTTGTAGATCGGCTATTTTCAGAGTGCAACCAAGTGTAAAATCAGCCATTACGATGGCATCAAGGCCCCGCCAAAATACATTATAGTCGACTATAATCTTATGATATTTAGTCGACTAAAACTAGAGAAAACCTAAAACATTTCAGATGACTAAAATATGGCTAACTAAATGGAATTTTATTCAAAAGACTATGACTAAAACTAAGTGAAAATTTGCTGTCAAAATCAACACTGCATACATATTAACCACATGAACCCTAGCATCCCTATTCTGGGGCAAACATTTGGCCCCGGGCAACTAAGTATATAGGGTTCAAGTGATTAAAATAAAAGTTCATGGGGCACCGATGTCCGAGTGGTTAAGGCGGCCTACCATAAATAGGATCTGAAGCAGCCTGACAGGGAGTCCCAGGTTTGAGTATGTGAGTGTGGTGGGAAAAGTACTAAAAAATGTTTTACTTAAGTAAAAGTATCAATACTGCAATGTAGAAATACTCTATTACAAGTAAAAGTCCGGAATAAAAAAATGACTTGAGTAAAAGTACAAATGTATTGGTATCAAAATGTACTTAAAGTACCAAAAGTAGAAAGTACTCATTGCGACGCATTGTCAGCTTGTAGATCTGCTATTTTCAAATGGCCGAAATGTATATACGTAGGGCTGAAGTGGTTAATGTATGTTTTGTAATAATAATCAAAATCTACAAAGTAACTAAAGGTTTCAAATAATTGTAGTCGAGTAAAAGTATAATATTTGCCTCTGAGATGTAGTGGAGTAGAAGTAAAAGTATTGTAAATTGGAAATACTCCTGTACAGTTAAAAAATCCTCAAATTTGTACTTAAGTACAGTAATTGAGTAAATGTACTCAGTTTCCTTCCACCACCGCTGAATAGCAGATGTCAAGCATCCTCTTCTCAACTTTCACTGCGTGCAATTACACCCTAATTTATACGCTAATGTATACACCGCCGCGTAACGAGCGATAACCGATCTTCAAGTGTAACAAGTTAGCCTCGAAGATATAAGTGTCTCGCTGGTCAAGTGACACCGCCTGTGTAATGTGAGTACTTAGATGTCTACCTCCATGCTAGCCTGGTAAACCCCCCCCCTTCCGGAAATCTCATTTGCATTTGATTTCAGGAATAGGCTCTATGCACAGCAGCCATATTGGACAGAAATTGGGCCCCTTCCTTGCTTCCTTCACAGGTGTTACCAATGACACTAATGAAGGCTCTGTTCCATTTAGTGTAGCACAGTGGTTCTCAAACCTTTTAATTTCAAGGACCCCCATAACTCTGAGAGTGTACAAATGGAACCAAATGGACCCGGGAGGGTCCATTTGGTTCCATTTGTACACTCTCAGAGTTACACCCTCTCAAGGAACCATGAGGGTCCCTGGACCACACTTTGAGACCCACTAGTATTTCTAGTGAGCCAACATGCACAATATCAGCACCCTGACTCTGTTTGACCAGAATGGAACAGAGCCTTCATTAGAATCATTGGTAACACCTGTGAAGGAAGTGAGAAGAGGCCCAGTTTTTCTCCAAAATGGCTGCTGTGCATAGAGCCTATTGGGTCTGGCCTGAGAGCTTATCTGGGTGTTTCTTGCTCGTCCACAAAATGGACTCGCCTATCAGCGTCCTCGCTCATTCTTCTGTGATTGACAGCGGAGGTTGGCCAATCAGGTGGAACCCGAGTGAACCTGAATGGAGCCGATTGCAGCCGCCCGTCCGCTGTTTTTGGTTTTAAATTTAGAAAACGCTCTCAAACGTCTTTTTTTGTGGCACGGAATTTTCTTTTAAGATATCGTTTGGATAGCATTTAGTTGTTTAACTTCATATATGTGGTCAATTAATCATGACAGAGCCTATATAAAAAAAAAAATTCAAAGAACCGGCAGAGGCGGGCAGTGACACGCATGTATCCGAATAAAGCAACCTATTTTCGGCATGGCCCTTTCAAAAGTCCCCCTGCGTCACGTTGTCTGGTGGTCGGGGGAAACCAACTGCTGATTGGCTGAAGGGGAACGAACTGCTGATTGGCTGAAGGGGTTGTCAGTCAACGGTATTACTCCCGCCCAGCTCCAGCCCACAGACAAAAAGCCAAACAGGCCCCCATGACAGACTCACTCCTGGTATCAAATGGAAATGAGATATCCGGAGGGAGGGGTTTACCAGGCTACCTCCACGCAGCGGTGAGTACTTTAGATGTATACCTCCATGCAGCAGTCGCCGATGATCTCCGGAACGATGCCGTAGAAGGCCAGCTCCTCGTCGAACGCCTGGATGCACTCGTGTCGGGGGTAGTGCAGCTTCCCCGTGCGGTAGAAGTTGAGGATGTGTCGGAACATCTCGGGGTCCCGGTCGAAGAAGTACTCCTGCGTGTCTTCGTTGAAGAAGAACTCCTTCTCCGAGGAGCCCAGCAGCGTGTCGGGGTAGCGGTCCAACGTGTTCTTCCACGTCTGAGGACATAGAACACAATAAATATGATGTGTGTTTGGCTTTTAGCTTTGTAAACAAACATTGCAGATAATGACAACTATACAAATAAATGACTTATAATGACTGACACCAATAATGAAAATGAATAATGAACTATGGCCAAAATAGGCCATATTCAATCATTTTATACGTTCAAATACTTTTTTAAATAGCAGAAATAGCCCATCTACAAGCTCACAACGCGTTGTGAGCTTGTAGATCGTAGATAGATCTGCTATAAACGATTATGACGATTCTGAGGATTATAGAGCAGGGGTCTTCAACGTTTTCAGGCCAAGGACCCCCTAGCTGAGAGAGAGATGAAACAGGGACCCCCACCACGTATTGCATAGATGAGATAGATGAGACATGAAACAGGGACCCCCACTACATATTGTATAAAATTGTGTTTTAGATTAAACTTTTTTTGTTTACTTGGTCTAATCTTTTTTCCCTCCACACCTATACCTCTTTGCCAAAAATAGCAGATCTACAAGCTCACAACGCTGCGAGACGTTGTGAGCTTGTAGATCGGCTATTTTTGGCTAAAGTTCTCCTCAGAAAAAGGGATGCTAAGATTCATGTGGTTAAGGTAAAAAAATATATATCAATTCACGCAAAGATTTTGCGGACCCCCTATAGTAGCTCTGAGGACCCCCTAGGGGTCCAGGACCCCCTGTTGAAGACCCCTGTTATAGAGTATGTAATAATGTTGACAGGCCTGCTAACACAGTAAACGTGTCTTATACCTGGAATTTGAGTCCGCTGACGTTGACAAACAGGATTTCGTCGGACCGGGAAGACTTGTCTACGGGAGGCTTGGGCATGATCTTCTTGGCGAGCGGCAGCCAGCCCACGGCGGCCGCACGGGCGAACGGCAGCCATGTCGCAACGCCTGCCGCCATCTTGTCTCAAAAAAACGGACAGCGACAACCACTTCCTGTGGTTTTTCAAAAAGGTCAAAAGGTCCTGACTAGGATTTAGAGTTCACATCGAGCATTCTGGGAGATGAAATTTGAACTCAATAGAGAAGCTTGGTGTTTCCGGGAGCCACATGGTCCACTCATAATTGCAGATCCCCAGAAGTTTCCCCACCTGTGCCTTGCTCAACAGCCAGTGGGCGATAACTGTCTCATTGGGTGGGTGAGTGGATGGTCCTATCCCATCCACTCTCGTTTCATCTGGTGGTGTGGGTGAGACAGGTGGACATCTTGGAGGAGAGGGAGACCCCAGGAGGGGGGAGACAGGGGGGTGAGACAGGACTGGGGAGGGAGGGGAGGCTGACTGGAGATGAAGATCAAGCCATGAAAATACTGAATAAGCAGAACCACTGTCCCAAGACCCTTTGCTGTCCTGTCCCAGGACCCCAATGTCTTCTGTTGTCCCAGGACCCTCTGCTGTCCCAAGACCCTCCGCTGTCCCAAGACCCTCTGTTGTCCCAAGACCCTCTGTCCTCAGGAGGACTTGCAGTGCAGAGATGGAAGCTGGTTGCAGTTCTAGGTTGGTAGAAAATAATCCATATGGACAGTGTTGGTTTTCTCTCCCCTTGTATACCAGAGAATGTCTCTCACTCTTCTCTGTCTTCACACACAGCAGGACGAGGGACAGAGTCTCCCTCCTGTAAAAGAAAAAAAGATATATGTAAAGAAGAGACTATTCGAACCAATTCCGGAGATGAACAAGTTAAATCAATCAGTTTATGGCCATCTCTCTCTCTCTCTCTCTCTCTCTCTCTCTCTCCCCCCCCCCGCTCTCAGAAGACAGATTGTTGCGGCACGACATCTTTTCAAATTCTTATTAAAATGTAATGATGGTCCTCGAAGTTGCAAGATAGACAGATTCGCCTCTCTCTCTCTCTCTCTCTCTCTCTCTCTCTCTCTCTCTCTCTCTCTCTCTCTCTCTCTCTCTCTCTCTCTCTCTCTCTCTCTCTCTCTCTCTCTCTCTCTCTCTCTCTCTCTCTCTCTCTCTCTCTCTCTCTCTCTCTCTCTCTCTCTCTCTCTCTCTCTCTCTCTCTCTCTCTCTCTTTCTCTCTCTCGTGTCTGTCTCTGTGTTGTCGTGCAGATTACAGATGTGATGTTTCACGTTTGTTTTGCTTTCGTTTGCTATTTTTTTTCCCCCACGCCCCATGTATTTTTCTGCTCTGTGAATATTCATTATACCCATAATGTCCACACACCCGGAAACGCTCCACACCCACAGCCCGTCCCCCTCTCCTGGTTGCAACGCTGTCGGTGGACAGGTAGGCCTACCTTCTCCCCAGTGTTGATTTTGACAACACATTTTGATTTGGTTTTAGTCATAGTCTTTTGAATACAATTTAATTTAGCTTTAGTCATATTTTAGTCATCTGAAATAATTTTGTCTGGTTTTAGACAAAGAAATGATATCATAAGATTATAGTCGCCAAAATCTACCATAGGCTCTATTCACAGCAGCCATAGTATAAAGAAATGCACAGGTGTTACCAATGATACTAATGAAGGCTCTGTTCCATTCTGGTCAAACAGAGTCAGGGTGCTGATGTTGTTGCATGTTGGCTCACTGGAAACACTCTGCTACACCGGTCCAGGGACCCTCATCGGCTTCCAAATGGCCCCTTACGGGTGTGTAACTCTGAGAGTGTACAAATGGAACCAAATGGACCCGTAAGGGTCCATTTTGTTCCATTTGTACACTCTCAGAGTTATGGGGGTCGTGGAAACCACTGTGCTACACTATATGGAACAGAGCCTTCATTAGTATCATTGGTAACACCTGTGAAGGAAGTGATAATATGGCTGCTGTGAATAGAGCCTATTGATTTAGTCTACTAAAATGTATTTTTGCAGTGCCTTGATGGCGTCGTAATGGCTGATTTCACACTTGGTCGCATGCTGAAAATAGCAGATCTACACGCTGCGCGACGTGCTGTGAGCTTGTAGATCTGCTATTTTCAGAGCGCAACACCGAGCACCACAACATTTAAAATGACTCGTCTCTTCGTTCTACTGGATCTCTTCTCCACTAGTTCCTTCATAACATTTTAGTCTAGTTTTCATTTGTTGACAAAATTGTCAATAAACGTATACAGTCTTAGTTTTAGGCTTAGTTTTTATCTAGTTTTCGTCAGTGAAAAAAAGGTAGTCGACGAACATTTTTCGTCGTAGTTTTAGTCGACGAAATCAACACTGCTTCTCACAACCTTTTAAAATGTGACCATGTAGGTTCGTCCTTCAGACATCCTGTCAACACAAACATACGCAGTCAGAGAGGACAGGAGGAGGAGAGGAAAGAGGAGAGGAGAGGAGAGAGAGATGAGGGAGCCCAGAGAGAGAGAGAGAGAGGAGAGAGGAGGCTCCCTGAGGTGCAGTTTACATTATTAGCAGTTTCAAGTTTCAGATCCTATACAGTAGACTTAACGCCCATCTCACACCAGCAGTGCTGTTTCAATGCTGTGTTTCCATGGGTTCAATGGGTTTCAATGGCTTTCAATGTGTTTCAACACACACACACACACACACACACACACACACACACACACACACACACACACACACACACACACACACACACACACACACACACACACACACACACACACACACACACACACACACACACACACACACACAGTACCAACCTGCTCATCTGGAGCAATTAGGGGTTCAGTGTGCTCAAGGACACTTCAACATTAACACAGGGGGAGCCCAGGATTGAACCAGGAACCTTCCGATCCCCAATAGGCTCTATTCACAGCAGCCATATTATGAAGACATTCACAGGTGTTACCAATGATACTAATGAAGGCTCTGTTCCATTCTGGTCAAACAGAGTCAGGGTGCTGATATTGTGCATGTTGGCTCACTGGAAACACTCTGTTACACCCTCTTCCAAATGGCTCCTTACAGGTGTGTAACTCTGAGAGTGTAAATGGAACCAAATTTGTACACTCTCAGAGTTACGGGGCTCGTGGAAACCACTGTGCTACACTAAATGGAACAGAGCCTTCATTAGTATCATTGGTAACACCTGTGAAGGAAGTGATAATATGGCTGCTGTGCATAGAGCCTATCGGCCACCGCGCCTCCTGAGCCAACGCAGATCAACAAGCTTTGCAAAATGTGTGCAAATCTTTGAATAATATATATTTTTTAAAGCGAACATTTCTAACTCAAATCTTTGCTTCCGGGGGGGGGGGGGGGGGGTAATATAATTATGGGGGTCCTTGACATGAAAAATGTTTGAGGACCACTGATATTATAGCAACATAGGTTTTTCAGAAACCTGTTAGGACTTAGAAGACATTTGTAGATGCGTTCCCAGATTGAATGGCTTTAAATGTATAAATCATTTACAAAACAAGCTGCCGGAGACGAGCAGTGTCTGCTCTGTACTTCTCCTCCCTGTCTGTGAGCTTCCCAGCTGGGTTGATCTCACTGGACCACAATTCATTTATTTACAGGGCTCACCCATTTTATTGGATTTTGTGAACGTCCACACGCTGCGGACATTAGCTCACAGCTGTTGCTGTGAATAGGCTCTATGCACAGCAGCCATAATGTTAAGAAATTGGGCCTCTTCCTCCTTCACAGGTGTTACCAATGATATAAATTAAGGCTCCGTTCCATTCTGGTCAAACAGAGTCAGAGTGCTGATGTTGGCTCACTGGAAACAGACACCAGTGGGTGTCAACGTGTGGTCCAGGGACCCTCATGGTTCCTTGGGGGAGTTCCAAATGGCCCCTTACGGATGTGGAACTCCGAAAGTTATGGGAGTCCTCGAAATGTTAAAGTTTGAGAACCACTGTGCCACACTAATAGGCTCTATGCACAGCAGCCATATCATCACTTCCTTCACAGGTGTTACCCATGATACTAATGAACGCTCTGTTCCATTTAGTGTAGCACAGTGGTTTCCACGACCCCCATTACGGGTCCATTTGGTTCCATTTGTACACTCTCGGAGTTACACACCCGTAACCCACTGGTGTAACAGAGTGTTTCCAGTGAGCCAACATGCACAGCATCAGCACCCTGACTCTGTTTGACCAGAATGGAACAGAGCCTTCATTAGTATCATTGGCAACACCTGCGAATGTCTTCACAATATGGCTGCTGTGCATAGGGTGCATTGGTAAGACCTGTGAAGGGCCTATTCAGTGTTACACGTTTGTTGTAGCTTAAAGCTAACCTATGTAACTTTGTGTTGTGGGTTCGAATCCACCGTGGTGCATCCGGCTTTGTCGAGTGTGTACACGAACACAATTGGCCCGTGTTCGGGGGGAGGGAAGCTGACGGGGCGGGTGATAATGGTCATTGCACGTACTCCTACGGAGAGTACATAGGAGTATGTTGGGCGAGTGTTGGGCGGGAGGAGTTGGACGAAGCCTCTACATCCTCCTGGTGGGGGCTCCTCACTGGCAGGTGAGTAAGTAGGATATGACAGCAGTGACGACACAGACATGTGTGTGGGGAGGAATACATTTTTGAGTGGTGTCAGCCACTCCTACAATTGACCGTGTGTGTGGGTCCGTCCGTCCGTTTGAGCACGGCCTCAACAGCTGCAGCTGATTGCAACACAAGGATGCAACCAATTACACTAATTCAAAGGCACCACTCTCTGCACACTGGGTGTGATTTTTAACTTTTGCGTTGCAATTTGGAACTTTAAACCCAATACCCTTAAACCCCAAAACCCTAATCCTAACCCTGAACCCAACCTGAATCTTTTCCCAATTGCAACCTTATCTCTAAACAATCTTTGTTAACCGGGAAAAACTTTTTTTTTTCTTTCTTGTGGGGCCTGGCATTTTGGACCTCAAAAGTATAGTTCTACCTTTATTTATGCACACACGCGCTCGCACTCGCGCACACACACACACGCATGCGCACACGCACACGCACACACTTCAAAGGAACCATTTTTTGGGGTTAATTTATCCTCATCTCAGAGAGTACAAATGTAACCAAATGGAACCGTTCGGTTATATTTCTGTAACACTCTGGGTTTAAATGAGTGCTGATGGATTGGAGCATGGTGTCCCTGGCTGGCATGCAGTTCACTCTCATGTGCATTCTAAATGTGCGTTTATGAATTATTCACGTCCGCGTTTCAGGCTGACTGCGCCTCTGTTCCCTGCCTGACCGCCCAATAAACACCAAACATACAATTCACTGCCTTTTCATCAACTATTTAACCTGCATACATACATACATGCACGGTGGCATGTGCTGCGTTTGCTGCTGCAGTCTGCGTTGCTGCCATGTGTTCTACATGCCAGACGTTATACACAGTCTGCCACTCGGACCAGAAGGTTAGAAAGCTGCACTTTGGGACTGTGGAAAGGAAAGTGGCCCGTTGGAATGTCTGAAGGTCTGGCTGGGAAACCTGAGACTGTCAACAGTCACTGCATGTTTTCTGTACATCAACACAATCTATCATTTAACTTGCATATGGTTGCTGTCGGGGGCAGAAAACCTCTCATCTCTGTATCCTACGTTTTTTCGTTTTTTTCCCCGTTAATTAGCATTTTATTTTATAAATTATTATATTTACTAGATTTGAGGGCTGCATAGCGGCCCTGAAAATCTAGTTTATAAAACTAAACACACAAATAATATATATGTTCTCAAAAGTAGCAAAACTAGCTGATCTACAAGGTCACACGCGATTGTGTGCGTCACTGTTTTACGACGGAGTACAGGCCATTGATTTACGAAGATAGAAGAAATATGGATATACAAGGTTTTATGGCCGACAATGCTGATATTTATTGTATGAATGTATTTATTATTGATTTTATTTTCCTGTTGCTACCCCCCCAAGCATGTGGCACTCAGATGACACACATTTACACTCACAGGACCACAAAGGAAATAAGCTTTCAAGCTTTTGCGTGTTTCTTCTTTTTCTTTTGACAGGTACAGTATGTTCAGAGCGCCCATAACGCACGTATAGCACACATAATAGCCCAGGTTCAGTGGTGGAAAAAGTACTCACATTTTTTACTTAAGTACACTGGCCAGGTTTAAAGTGCTCACGTGGCCGCTTCTTTTGGGCTTGTTTTCCTAGACCTGGTTGCTTATTTCTCTTTCAATCTGGCAACACTGAATGTAACGTGACTTTCTGGGACAGAAGAGACATTCACAGGTGTTACCAATGATACTAATGAAGGCTCTGTTCCATTTTGGACAGACGTAGGCCACCGGCAGGGTGCTGATATTGTGCATGTTGGCCCACTGGAAACACTCCCAAATGGCCCTTTACGGGTGTGTAACTCTGAGAGTTATGGGGGTCGTGGAAATCTGAAATTCAAAAATCTGAGAACCACTGTGCTACACTAAACGGAACAGAGCCTTCATTAGTATCACTGGTAACACCTGTGAAGGAAGTGATAATATGGCTGCTGTGCATAGAGCCTATTGGCCGGTGGCAGGCCGGTGGGCGGTGGCATATGGAATAGACCATTGCAGTGTGAACTGAGGGGGGGGGGGGGGGGGGCTCAGAGTGAAATGAAGTGAAGCTTATAAAATAAGCGGTCTTGTTGTGGCATTTTCACGCAGGAATTTTGAGGGGCCTCAAATGGAATGAAAAACAGTTTATTTATATTTAAAAAATAATAATTTGGGTAAATCTCATGAGGCCTCCTGACTCCCCAGGCGGTTGCCTAACCTTATAAAAACTAATAGAATACGCACATCACTTCATTGAGGTGCTGGGTTTGAAAGTAATATGAAGAAAAAGGAATAAACCCGCACACTTTTGCCTAACCTTCCCTGCAGTTAAGATCGCACCTGCACGTCGTACACGATGGTGGTCTGCGGCCAAACACATTCATTTGGGGGTCCTTGACATAAAAAAAAAAACACTGCTTTGGCAGTGAAACTTTCAAATATACTACAAATGAAAAACTTCAGAATTCATTATAGCTGCTTCAAAAGCTTTTGACCAGATGGTGTCTACAGTGAGTTTCATTTACTTATTCAAGTTATTCAAGTTATCTGTCATATCGGAGCTGTGCAATTTGTGTCCGCAAGGCCTAAAAGGCAATCAGGAATGTAACGAATGAACGAAAGAATTTATATGTTTCAATGTTCAATGCCAAAAACACCATTAAATCATCAATCACAATCATTTATACCCATTACAGTGTGGTTCATGATGGTGACGGCCCTACAAATAAAGGTGCCAACTGGAACCAAAACTGGTTCTCCAGGGTGATGCCATAGAACAGTGGTTCTCAAACTTTTTCATGTCAAGGACCCCCAAATTGACACTTATTAGCCCACAGACCCCTATTTGAAAAGATATGCCAGGGACAAGAGAATATTTTTTACAGCTCTAGCAGTGATTCTCAACCCTTTTAATTTCAAGGACCCCCAGTTTGACATGCATTAGGGCTACGGACCCCCATTTAATGACATTTCTATCTCCGGGACCCCAATTTAACTAACCCTAACCCTAACCCTTGTAAAATCAATGTTAATTTAACTCTGAGAGATGATATAAGATGATTGTATATTCAAATATGTTTTGACAAAGTACGCTTTTTAAACCCAAGAGAAAGTTATGTCACCTCATTGAAAGCAATAGCAAAAACCTCTCAAGGTGGCGCCACCTGTCCATTGAACTCCATTGAGCGGTTCCTCAAGCTATTACACTTCACCGACCATTGTCTCCCAGGGCTCTATACTAGGTCCGTTCTTTTTTCCCCCCGTCGACTTCAAATCTCTTCATCAAAAATGTAAGATCTAAAAGCTCACAGGCGAATACATGCCCACAATGGAGATGCTAGGGTTGAAGTGGTTAAAGGTGCGGTGCCTCAAAGAACCATCCAAACAGTTTCTGGTTCCTCAAAGAACGTTGCCAAAAAAAGCTTCTGTAGATCTAGAACCATGTGAGGAGCATAAATAACCATAAAATAGTTTTTAAAGAACCAAGAACCATTATTATTATTTTTCTGTCTATCGGCTTGTCTGTCTATGAGTCTGTCTGTCTGTCTGTCTGTCTGTCTGTCTGTCTGTCTGTCTGTCTGTCTGTCTGGAACCACCCTGCACTTAACCTTCCACTCTATTCTGTCAGTCTATTAGCGAAGGAATTCTGCCAACAGCCTTCCAGGAACCAGCACCCTGTCTGTCTGTCTGTCTGTCTGTCTGTCTGTCTGTCTGTCTGCCTGCCTGCCTGCCTGCCTGCCTGCTCTGATAGCAGGCAGACACAGACAGACAGACAGACAGACAGACAGACAGACAGACAGACATGCTGTCCTCTGAAGATAATTATGAAACAGATAGTTATAGTCATTGATTATGATTGGCTGCAGCTGCGTTTGAAGTCATTGCAGAATGCTCTATAAACACACAGTGTTTATAGTGACCTGTGACCATGCAGTACTGACTCCGGTCAACTAGGCTTTAAGTGGTTAAGTGGGTTTGAACATCATTCAGAAATCACTGTCAACCATGGCCTCGAAAGGCTTATCACTTAAATGTATCACGTGACGCGGTCTCTAGTGGGCAATAACAGACCAACAATGTGTGTTGGCAGTGGTGGGAGAAAAAGTACTCAAATGTTTTACTTAAACGTAAAAGTATCAATACTGCGATGTACAAATACTCTGTTACAAGTAAAAGTCGGGAATTCAAGTCGGGTATCTTTTATAGTTTCTAATCTGTTTGAATCTGTTTGAAGCCGTTATAAGCTGTTCTTTGTATTTCTTTTTGGCTGTGCAGCACTTTCAGCTGCATTCTTAATATTTTTTTTTATATATACTTTTTTTTAAACGAAAGTTTTTAACTCAAATCTTTTCTTCTGGGGATTTTACAAATGTCTTCTATTTTTTATTTTACTTACGTATGTTGCTATATTATCAATGGTTTTCAAACTTTTTTCATTTCAAGGACCCCCAAAATAATATGTATTTGTCCGCGGACCCCCTCCCATCTAAAAATATTTTGTTCCAGGGACCCGCAGAAGCAAAGGTTTGAGTTAAAAATGTATATACAAATTTTGCACCAATTTTCACGATTTTTCTAAAAAGAAATAGCAGATCTACAAGCTCGTAGCCAAAGAAATCTTAAAATGACACAGATGCGTTCCCTTCCCGGCCTTAAAGGGTTAAGACAAGCCCCCCCCCCCCCCCCCCTCTCCTTTTTTATTTTATGTTTTCAAATAGAACCCTGAATGCTCTTATAAAATGATGCTAGTGTGAGGATTATGTTTATTGCTGATGGTGCAACTTGACAGGGAAGCAAAAGTGAAACTACAAATGGCATTTCGTTTTTTATGCTATTTAAAGCACTTTGACTTGTCTGTCTTAGTGTATGAAAGATGACGCGATGGAATAAACTCTAAAAATAAATAAAAGACGAAGAACACAGACCCAAATAACTCTGAGAGTGTACAAATGGAACGAAATGGACCCTATTTGGTTCAATAGGCTCTATGCACAGCAGCCATATTGGGAATGAATTGGGCCCCTTCCTTACTTCCTTCACAGGTGTTACCAATGATACTAATTAAGGCTCTGTTGCATTTAGTGTGGCATAGTGGTCGTCTTCTTTTCAAGGACCCCCATAACTCTGAGAGTGTACAAATGGAACCAAATGGACCCTTACGGGTGGTTCCATTTGTACACTCTCAGAGTTACACACCCTCCATAAGGGGCCATTTGGGAACCAAAATGGAGTGTTTCTAGTGAGCCAACATGCACGATATCAGCACCCTGGACCAGAATGGAACAGAGCCTTCATTAGTATCATTGGTAACACCTGTGAAGGAAGTAAGAAGAGGCCCAAATTATTTCCAATATGGCTGCTGTGCATAGAGCCTATTTAAAGGGGTATACCACTAATTTTCAACATTCAACTATGTCATTTATATACCTGTTGTTGGGAACATGTGAGCAGTGACATACGGAAGGTGTACTCTTTGGCCACGCCCTCTAGGCTGCCTCATTCACTAGAATGGGGAATGTCACTTCCAGCTGAAACAGTGCGACTTGTAGTAGTTTATAATGGCATATGGTTATATATCACGTTTCAAGACATAGTACTGCACTTGTAGATAATAGAAACCAATTGGCTGAAAATGCTTTAACAAAGTCTTAACTTTATATTCAAGTCGCACTGTTTCAGCTGGAAGTGACATTCCCCATTCTAGTGAATGAGGCAGCCTAGAGGGCGGGACCAAAGAGTACACCTTCCGTATGTCACTGATCACATGACCCCAACAATCAATACTCCAGTTCTAGGCGACACAGAACACTCTCGGAGTTACCAATCATTTAGCTGAGGTGAGGACCCCCTGGAACTCCCTCAAGGACCCCTGGGAGTCCCTGGACCCTACTTTAGAGAACCACCCCGTTCTAACACGTTTGTGTTAGTACCATATTGAGAGCTCCATCACCATGGCAACAAGAGTAACATACTGTAATAACATCTTAAAATATCCACCACTACAGTAACATGTAGCCCTGAACGCTTGAATAGAGATTAGCTTTCAATGGAAAATACACTTTATTCCAGTGGTGTTACTAAGTAACTAACTACATTTACTCAAGTACTGGACTTAAGTACAATTTTGAGGTACTTTTACTTTACTGGAGTATTTCCAATTTGCAATACTTTTACTCACTACAATTATTTGAAAAAAAAGCCTAATAAAATATTCAATCAATCAATCATAGGCTATTTGAAAATAGCCAATATACAAGCTCACAACGTGACGCGATGCGGCGCGTTGTGAGCTTGTAGATCTGCTATTTTCCCCCCAAAAAAATTACTTTTACTTTTGGTAGGCCTAATTTAAGTACATTTTGATACCAATACTTTTGTACTTTCACTCAAGTAAATTTTGAATTCCGGACTTTTACTTGTAACAGAGTACTTCTACCTTGCAGTATTGATACTTTTACTTAAGTAAAACATTTGAGTACTTTTTCCACCACTGGTTTATTCCCTGCATCAGCAATACTTCAAATCAATATGAATCCTGGGTGGATTTTATTATTATCAATATCATTCTATCCGTGGATAGGAATCAATAGCATGTATCAGTTTGCATCAATATCGGTATCAATCAAACAGTGGAAAGAGACGTCTCTATGAAGACATCATGTGATATCTCTGAGCTTCAATCAATATAGTATTTCGGTAAGACTGAAGGAAATATGTTTGTGATCACGGATCAATATATATACGTATAGATACACAGTCTGGCCAGCCGGGAGTCGAAATAGGCTCTATGCACAGCAGCCATATTATCACTTCCTTCACAGGTGTTACCAATGATACTAATGAAGGCTCTGTTCCATTTAGTGTAGCACAGTGATTTCCACGACCCCCATAACTCTGAGAGTGTACAAATGTGTACACTCTCAGTTACACACCCGTAAGGGGCCATTTGGAAGCCCATGAGGGTCCCTGGACCCCAACTGTAGACCCACTGGTGTAACAGAGTGTTTCCAGTGAGCCAACATGCACAATATCAGCACCCTGACTCTGTTTGACCAGAATGGAACAGAGCCTTCATTAGTATCATTGGTAACACCTGTGCATGTCTTCATAATATGGCTGCTGTGAATAGAGGGGAGTGGACACACACACACACACACATCCGCCATCTTTCTACATTGCATCATATCGCGTCATAGCCTATGCACACGGAAATTAATGCTATTGGTCGGGACCAGAGCGGAGGTGGGGAATGAATGCTATTGGTTGTGTAGCTCGTCAATCAAATCATCACAAGGTAGCCACGCCCCTCCTACAGCATACCCTACTTTATCATCAATTTTAAAATAAATGGGACCATAATTTACCAAAACACATACAGTATCATGATGATTGAAAGAAGACTTTAAACTAGCGACTGGAAGCATATAGTATTTATGACAATGTTTATTAAGGTAATACAATCTAAAGTCTAAAGTTCATCAAAAACCCACCCACTTGAATGGAGAGAAATTCTTTCTGACACCAGGAGGGGTAAAACAGTGAAACTTACAGGCCATTCATATGAACTGTCACTTCCTATATAGACTCAATAGGCTCTATGCACAGCAGCCATATTGGGAATTAATTGGGCCCCTTCTTTCTTCCTTCATGGGTGTTACCAATGATACTAATTAAGGCTCTGTTCCATTTAGTGTGGCATAGTGGTTGTCTTATTTTCAAGGACCCCCATAACTCATAAATGTACAAATGGAACCAAATTGACCCTTACGGGTCCATTTGGTTCCATTTGTACACTCTCAGAGTTACACACCCACCATAAGGGGCCATTTGGGAACCAAAATGGAGTGTTTCTAGTGAGCCAACATGTACGAGATTTCAGCACCCTGACCAGAATGGAACAGAGCCTTCATTAGTATCATTGGTAACACCTGTGAAGGAAGTAAGAAGAGGCCCAATTTCTTTCCAATATGGCTGCTGTGCATAGAGCGTATTTACAACTCTCAAGCTGGCCTCTTGCCTACTACCCGTTCGCCCCTAACCCTTTAACCCCATGAACTAGCGTCGAACGAACAGTTGGTGAAAATATCGGATCTACAATCGCTCTGTATAGGCTTGTAGGCAACAAGCTGCAGGCTTGCATTGCCTGGCTCATTTGTTGCCTAAAAGCTGTAGGCTTGTAGATTTGATGTAGAGGGAAAAAGTATTGAAAAGGGGGGGGGAAAAAACCAATACTTTTGTACTTTCACTCAAGTACATTTTTAATTCCGGTAAAACATTAAAGTACTTTTTCCACCACTGAGTATAGACGCTGAGCACCTCGTCTGCGCTGATGGCGTTTCTAGCGTAGCGTAAATATACGTTGATCCCATTGAAAACAGTTCAAAACTTAGGTTGTGGTCAGGGGGAAAAAAACACCTTGGTGGACACTTGATCTGCAAAATGTTTGGTCGATTTTGTTTATTCATACCAAGAGAAAGACAAACCCTTTGCAAGACGACTTCCCCCCGCGCTATGATGTAAAAGATTATTCATTTGTTTGCTAAAGAATTGACATTTAGCTAAGCTAGCTGTATTAGCCTATACAAGTAACAGGCCCTGCTGGGACAGACTGTGGCTGTCGTGAAATATTAAATATCAAATTTGATAAATTGACATTGTGGGTTCGGGAACATTTTGTTTAATCTATTAGCAGTGACAACAAGAAGGAGGACAGAATGTCTGTGAGATACATGTACTGCTGTACTACTGGACTGGTGGAAGAAGTACTCAGATATTTTAAGTAAAAGTTACCACAATATAAAAATACTCTGTTACAAGTAAAAGGCCTGTGTTGAAAATATTACTTGAGTAAAAGTACAAAAGTATTGGCATCAAAATATACTTAAAGTGCCAAAAGTAAAAGTACTAGAATGTTTGAAAATAGCAGATCTACAAGCTCACAACGCGTCGCGATGGTACCTACAACACATGTTTTACCGATGTGTTCACTGACAAGATATATACAATTCAATCACTTTACTAATTGCAACACTATTTTTGTGGTATATCATCTTGAATGTCCGTGTGGCTGTTTCTCTGTGGGCAAAACAAAAAGATGGTTTAAAGACCGATTGGGTGAGCACAAAACTGCCACCCGAGTGAATAACCCAAATTACCCTATGGCTGTTCACTATAATGGAGAAGGACATGGGAGCCCCTGTTGTCTTAGGCTCTATGCACAGCAGCTATATTGGGAATGAATTGGGCCCCTTCCTTACTTCCTTCACAGGTGTTACCAATGATACTAATTAAGGCTCTGTTCCATTTAGTGTGGCATAGTGGTTGTCTTATTTTCAAGGACCCCCATAACTCAGAGAGTGTATATGGAACCAAATGGACCCTTACGGGTCCATTTGGTTCCATTTGTACACTCTCAGAGTTACACTCCCACCATAAGGGGCCATTTGGGAACCAAAATGGAGTGTTTCTAGTGAGCCAACATGCACGATATCAGCACCCTGACCAGAATGGAACAGAGCCTTCATTAGTATCATTGGTAACACCTGTGAAGGAAGTAAGAAGAGGCCCAATTTCTTTCCAGTATGGCTGCTGTGCATAGAGCCTACATTAGAGGTGGTGATAGACTAAAGAAACTGCTCCAAAGGGAGGCTTTCCAGGTGTCATGCCACAAGCCACCATGCACATTTCCAGGCCTAAATGATGAGGTTGACTTTTTGCCCACAAGTTTCCTAGGGCGTGGTGGGCTATCACTTCCTGTCGATTTGATCCCTGATACCTGATCAAATCGACAGGAAGTGATGCTCTACAACGCCCTAGGAAACTTGTGGCTAGCTGATTTTCTGATACTGTGATGATTGGGCATTATACAACAGGTAGTTCCGACCAAGCAATCTGATTGGTTGAAATAGCTGTCTAGCCGTGCTTCAAACCAGCATGATAGCACGGGCCTAATCACATTAATAAATCACTCCGCACTGCAGTCCGCACCTGATTAGAGCACATATGGCACAGCTGTGCTGTGACGTCACACTGTCCCACCGTAGGAAAACAAACAGACAGTAGCCTGACACACCGCCGCCACCGGAGAACAAACAGCTATGCAAAATGGACTATGTTGTTCATTTTGAATTATTTGGTGGACTTGCGGTTGATCAATGGTTAGAAGAAGAGAATGAGAAGGACGCGTTGTCAGCTTGTAGATCAGTTATTTTGGCCACGTGACACGGTCGTACGACGGAGCATATAGCCTACTGGAATCAGCCGTGTTGATGAGACTGCCTCAGAGCGCTGCTACAGGGACTATTTAATGTCTCAGTCAAATAAACTGTTCTCTTTACAGGGAAACCGATAATAGCGAAACATTTTTATTATGAATTGTCCCACAATATGAATACATTTGGATGTGCTTGCGGAACTCGGCTCCGCCTCGTTCCTGACCGCATCACTGGCGTGCCAATAATGACTGTAAAGCACACCCTCTCGTGTAATATTGCTTAATTCTCTGTCTCCCCCCATTGTCTTTGCTGTCCGGCAGAAACCAGCTAACTCCATTTTGCATTTTTTTCCATAAATCAGGGCCATAGAACACCCTTTACGTCTATGTGTTGGTAAAAAAAATATTGAACCAATGAAAAGCATTAAAAAGTGCTTCTGACAAAACCAGCTAACTCCATTGGATCCTCAAACTTTCTGCTAAACCAACTCCACCGGAGTTAGCTGGTTTTGCTGACTCCAGGCTCCACCCCCTTCTGACCTCCAACCTCATTGTGAGCTTGGAGGTCCATTCAGCTGTTCTTATCAATGATGAACAAAACCTCCTAACTCCACTTTTTTTCATATCCTGAAAAATGTACATTTTGGAGTTAGCTGGTTCCTGCTGGATATTATGTATTTATTTATTTGCATATGATGACGTCAGTTGTGGATGCTAAGGCATCCTCTGATCCTCGGACTCACTTGATTCCGAGGATCAGAGGATGCCTTACAGCCCTGCTGGCAACAATGGGTTCATTTTTTGGAAGCGGTGAAGACTGTTCTAATACTCTGTGTGAACATCATGTGTCAACATGGACATAGGACATACAACCCTGTCAACATGTTACATACAACCCTGTCAACATGTTACATACAACCCTGTCAACATGTTACATACAACCCTGTCAACATGTTACATACAACCCTGTCAACATGTTACATACAACCCTGTCAACATGTTACATACAACCCTGTCAACATGTTACATACAACCCTGTCAACATGTTACTTACAACCCTGTCAACATGTTACATACAACCCTGTCAACATGTTACGTACAACCCTGTCAACATGTTACTTACAACCCTGTCAACATGTTACATACAACCCTGTCAACATGTTACATACAACCCTGTCAACATGTTACGTACAACCCTGTCAACACGGTACATACAACCCTGTCAACATGTTACATACAACCCTGTCAACATGTTACATACAACCCTGTCAACATGTTACATACAACCCTGTCAACACGGTACATACAACCCTGTCAACATGTTACATACAACCCTGTCAACATGTTACATACAACCCTGTCAACAAGGTACATACAACCCTGTCAACAAGGTACATACAACCCTGTCAACATGTTACATACAACCCTGTCAACATGTTACATACAACCTTGTCAACATGTTACATACAACCCTGCAGGACAGATGAAAATACAGCGATGTCACACACACACACACACACACACACACACACACAAACACACACACACACACACACACACACACACACACACACACACACACACACACACACACACACACACACACACACACACACACACACACACGGCTCAGTTCCATTTAGTGTGGCATAGTGGGTGTCTTATTTTCAAGGACCCCCATAACTCTGAGAGTGTACAAATGGAACCAAATGGACCCTTAGGGGTCCATTTGGTTCCATTTGTACACTCTCAGAGTTACACACCCACCATAAGGGGCCATTTGGGAACCAAAATGGAGTGTTTCTAGTGAGCCAACATGCACGTTATCAGCACCCTGACCAGAATGGAACAGAGCCTTCATTAGTATCATTGGTAACACCTGTGAAGGAAGTAAGAAGAGGCCCAATTTCTTTCCAATATGGCTGCTGTGCATAGAGCCTATTACTTTTCACTTTCAGGACCCTTTGAACAAGTCGTCTAGCTATGTTGGAAATTGGGGGAAATCCTTCACAGCGCAAATACAGCCATGATTGACAAAGTAAAATCTCAAATCAGAAAATCTAAAGAGAAAAAAAAAACACTTCCAGGTGGGTTGCCAATTGCGGCCAATCAGGAGAAGAGTACCCATTCATCAGCTTAAATTGTATAGAGTTGCTGTTTCTATTCTTTCTGCACATTTCTTTGTGTCATCACTTCCAATTTCACTTGTTTATCCTGTATGAGCGCTCTCTCTCTCTCTCTCTCTCGCTTGATTGGATAAAATTGTTATCCCGACGGGAAGATGCATGTTCTGTTTATTAAAGAGCTGGAGAGACAGGGAGACTCCTGTTACTGAACAAACACTAGTCTCAGAGTATAGAGCTATCTAACGCTTATTTTAACAGAAAAATATAACTAACCCTACCTTTAACTCCTATAAGTTAAACTCTAACCACTTATCCCCTTGCATCCCTATTTTGGGAGAAAAATATGCGCTGCGACAATGCACTGTGAGGCATTGTGAGCTTGTCAATTGGCTATTTTTGGCAAAGAGACTTGGTGTAGCGTAGCGGGGGGGAAAAGAGTGCACCAAGTACAGAAACAACTCAGGTCCGTTTTACTAAGTATATTGGTTAACACAGGCTCTGCCAGTTAGCACGCTGTCACTCCGGGATCCATTCCCACTCCGGAAATCTGTCTCTCTATCTTCACTGTCTCTCCTACACCGTCTCCCTCCCAGCTTTCATACTGTCTGTCTCTCCTATACTGTCTCCCTCTCAGCTGTCCTACTGTCTGTCTCTCCTACACCGTCTCTCTCTCAGCTCTCTTACTGTCTGTCTCTCCTAAACCGTCTCTCTCTCAGCTTTCCTGCTGTCTGTCTCTCCTAAACCGTCTCTCTCTCAGCTTTCCTGCTGTCTGTCTCTCCTACACCGTCTCTCTCTCAGCTTTCCTGCAGTCTGTCTCTCCTACACCGTCTCTCTCTCAGCTTTCCTGCTGTCTGTCTCTCCTAAACCATCTCTCTCTCAGCTGTCCTACTGTCTGTCTCTCATTAAAGCCTAAATACACAGTGGGATGATTGTAAAACATAATAGTTCAAATGCATGGCAGAAAACCTGACAGAGAAAATTGTCCTGACGTGTTTCCTCTCCTCGGGGTTTGGCAGGACAGAGAAGGAAGGATAATTATTTGCATCGATGGCTGCCAAACAAGCTGTAGTATCGATCAAAGAGGACAGGAGCTGATACGACACTGTAAAGAAATATGTCTCAAACACCAAGAAACATATACATGGGGTCAAGTGGTGGAAAAAGTACTCAAATGTTTTACTTAAGTAAGAAATATCAATACTGCAATGTAGGAGTACTCTGTTACAAGTACAAGTCTGGAATTCAAAATGTACTTGAAAGTACAAAAGTATTGGTATCAAAATGTACTTAAAGTACCAAAAGTAAAAGTACTAAAATGTTTGAAAATATATTTTATATTTTCAAATAGCCTATGTATAAAATAGGGCTATAGGTTCATGTATGTTTTATAATGTAATAATTTATATATGCAAAGTAACTAGAAAAGTTTTAAAGTAAGTGTAGTGGAGTAAAAGTACAATATTTGCCTCTGAGATGTAGTGGAGTAGAATTGGAAATACTCCAGTAAAAAGTACCTCAGAATTGTACTTAAGTAGAGTACTTGAGTAAATGTACTTAGTTACTTTACACCACTGCAATGGGGTAAAGCGGCACTATACCTTTCCTCTTCTAGCCCATATTTGAACACAGGCCCTCCGGCGCTATTGCTGACATTTTTACCATTGAGCCAATAGAGCCTGAACTGCTTGCTCAGGGGGAAAAATAAAATGTGTCAAACCAGAAACAGGATCGTGTCGAAGGTTGTGTCCAACCTAGACACATGGATCTAAATGTCTCAATAGCCGAGCAAGGAGACCAAATAGGCTCTATGCACAGCAGCCATATTATCACTTCCTTCACAGGTGTTACCAATGACACTAATGAAGGCTCTGTTCCATTTAGTGT
>NC_139947.1:7006809-7041809 GCF_963454915.1 Gymnoscopelus microlampas | reverse complement strand
AGAGAGGATGGAGGGATGACAAAGAGGAAGAGAGAGAGAGAAAGAGAGAGAGAGAATGAAAGAGTGATGAATGGGTAGGGACAGGGAGAAGGGTAATGCCTCCTTTCTATATGACCATGTATCTATGTATAGATGCTGTGTGTGTGTGTGTGTGTGTGTGTGTGTGTGTGTGTGTGTGTGTGTGTGTGTGTGTGTGTGTGTGTGTGTGTGTGTGTGTGTGTGTGTGTGTGTGTGTGTGTGTGTGTGTGTGTGCGCGCGCATTGTGTGCTTGCATGCTATTGTGACTGAATGTTTACATAAATGATTGTGTAAGTGTGTCCAAGCATTTGTTTGTGTGTGTGTGTGTGTGCGTATGTATGCGTGTGTCTATATATAGGCTGACTGGACGGACATATATCAAACAGGAAATTCCTGATGTCCTCGAAAGGTTGTTTAAAGTTCACAGGATTCTAAGGACAACAACAACAACAACACAACAACACTACACAACTAGAAAGGTGTGATCCTCGGAGCGCAGAACTCCGCCAGAATGATGGATAGAGCCGCGGACAGACAGAGTCATGTTCAACATGGCAGATCAGATCAGACATTGCTGGGAGAAATAATTTATAATCTGGACCAGATTTTCCATACAGCGACTATAGCGAGTGCTCGGAGGCACCAGCCATATTGGAAAGAAATTGGGCCTCTTCCTTACTTCCTTCACAGGTATTAGCAATTATACTAATTGTGCGTGTGTGTGCGCGTGCGTGCGTGCGTGCGTGCGTGCGTGCGTGCGTGCGTGCGTGCGTGCGTGCGTGCGTCCGTCTAATCTCTGGCACCGTTAGCCTGATCAACATGAAAATGTGCACACGTTTTTGCACACGTTTTTTTTCGGTGTAACCGCCCCCTATAAGTGAGTTTTGGACACTGACCAATCCTGCACCGTGATTGGCCAATAGTCTACAACGCAGTCTACAACCCTAACCCTTCCACAGTCAATGCAAATCTATACTTTTGCAAAGTCAGCCAATCACATTACAGCTAGTGTCATCACCACTAGCTGTAATGTGATTGGCTGACTTTGCAAATTCAGGACTGTGATTGGCTAGCGAAACACATGACACATGTGCAGCCCTATGAATAGCAGTATGGACTTAAAAAAAAGTCATTTATCCTTTTTTTTAAGTGAGTCATGTTGTGATGACCACACACCGCCCACTTCACACTGGGTGTGATTTTTTAGGGCGGTGTAACCGCCCCCTATAAGTGAGTTTTGGACACTGACCAATCCTGCACCGTCATTGGCCAATAGTCTACAACGCAGTCTACACCCCTAACCCTTCCACAGTCAATGCAAATCTATACTTTTGCAAAGTCAGCCAATCACATTACAGCTAGTGTCATCACCACTAGCTGTAACGTGATTGGCTGACTTTGCAAATTCAGGACTGTGATTGGCTAGCGAAACACATGACACATGTGCAGCCCTATGAATAGCAGTATGGACTTAAAAAAAAGTTATTTATCCTTTTTTTTAAGTGAGTCATGTTGTGATGACCACATACCGCCCACTTCACACTGGGTGTGCTTTTTTATATTACTCCTACAAATGTTGTCCAAACATCACTCAGATCGGTACACTTTACATTATGTCTATAGTCATGTATTCAAGACATATCTATCCAATAGGCCCTATGCACAGCAGCCATATATTGGGAATGAATTGGGCCGCTTCCTTACTTCCTTCACAGGTGTTACCAATGATACTAATTAAGGCTCAGTTCCATTTAGTGTGGCATAGTGGTTGTCTTATTTTCAAGGACCCCCATAACTCTGAGAGTGTACAAATGGAACCAAATGGACCCGTAAGGTTCCATTTGGTTCCATTTGTACACTCTCAGAGTTACACACCCACCATTTGGTAACCAAATGGAGTGTTTCTAGTGAGCCAACACGCACGTTATCAGCACCCTGACCAGAATGGAACAGAGCCTTCATTAGTATCATTGGTAACACCTGTGAAGGAAGTAAGAAGAGGCCCAATTTCTTTCCAATATGGCTGCTGTGCATAGAGCCTATTGTTTGTTGTCCATACTGATTGGCTAATACAAGTTTGCATGAGTGGCTTGTTTGGTCCAATGACCAATATCACCCTCCCCACTAGGGGTGGGTTCAAAAGGCTCTATTCACAGCAGCCATATTGTGAAGACATTCACAGGTGTTACCAATGATACTAATGAAGGCTCTGTTCCATTCATGGTCAGACAGAGTCAGGGTGCTGATATTGTGCATGTTGGCTCACTGGAAACACTCTGCTACACCATTGGGTCTACAGTTGGGGTCCAGGGACCCTCATGGGCTTCCAAATGGCCCCTTACGGGTGTGTAACTCTGAGAGTGTACAAATGGAACCAAATGGACCTGTAAGGGTCCATTTGGTTCCATTAGTTCTTCATCTTCCTCTTCATCATAATCATCTTCTATGCTTGGAAACCTCTGACAATTACATGTACTGTATGTATTTATTTTATTTATGTATGTATTTTTTATTTATTTTAGTGGGCTCACTGTTCTTGTTTAGGTTTTTTTATTCACAACACATTCACCGCCAGGTACTATGCATCCGCTTTTTTTTAGCTGCTGCCAGCGTTTTTTTTTACCTGTTTTGACGATCTATGGAGCGCAGCAGAAGCCACAACGTGCACGCGCATGTCCCTTCTATCCACTGGAACAATAATGTTTTTACCGCGATCGGCCATTTTTGAGTGATCGCGAGTTGAAAATGGCTGGTTTTCACCATAAAATGAAAGAATGGAGCTAGAGCAGTTTTTCTCCAAATCCCATCATTGGCGTGGACGGAAGTGATTTTTGGGGGGGATGACGTCACATCCGTTGATTCCTTCTAGGAGAGTCGCGGGATCATTCCCAAGTTGCGTTAGAGCGCCCTCTTGTGGAATAAAAAATATATTTATTTGAATCACGTAGTTCTACGTGAATGGCGGGCAACGGTTGGATTTGAATGGACGTAGATCTACGTGATTGGCAGGGAATGTGTTAAGAGGACTATGTTATTACTCTGTTGCTGTTGGTAGTCATGGCTGCCAGTTCCCACCTGATGTTATGTGGGAGTTCTGACTGCTCCAAACCGGACTGGATAACTGCCAGCTTGCATAATGTCTTAAGACTAGGACTTAAGTCTAAGATGCACAGGTCAACAGTGGGTTTTTCGTTGTGAATTGCTTTGAATCCTCCGAAGAGGATGACACGATCTCCCATCGCGCAACAGCACATGCTGTGCATTGGACCTGGGCCTTTCTCCTTGAGCACAACCTTCTTCCAGACTCTTTCTGAGTTGAATTTCCACAGATCATTCAATGTCCGTTCGAAGTTGTGTCCACCATATATGTACAGCTCTCCATTGTAGGCAAAGGCTGAATGATTGCAGCGTCCTACTGAAGGAAGCTTTGCAGAACGAGTCTTCTGCCAGCAGTTGGTCTCTGTGTCAAACACTCTGACGCTGTTGTAGTCGTGGTCCGTCTGGGCCCTACGGCCACCAAACACAAACATCTTTGTCCCGATGATGGTGGCAGAGGGACGTGATGAACCAGGTGGCAGAGTGCTTCTGGCTTTAATTAAAGACCAGACCATTGTGGCGGTGTCCAACTTGCAGATGTCATTAGTGAATCTAGTTTGACTCGTGAATCCTCCATGTATATACATGACCTTCCCCAAGGCACAGGCGGAGTGGTACTGCCTCCCCTTTGGAACGGTCCCAGAAACCCTGGGTTTGACCCATCTGTGTGTGTCGACATCAAACGCATCAACGTTGCGATGATACCCCCCCCAGATGTAGGCGATATCTTCTATCAGCACAGCTGTGTGGTCCCGGCGCCTGGAGGGAACCTCAAGGTCACGTTCTCCTCTTCCAGGAGTCAATGGAGGCAACTTCCTCCAGAATAAAGATACTGTGTTGAAGACATGCACTTCAATCATCAGGTTTCTGTCTATTCCAAAGAAGTACAGCTTGTGTCCGACCACCACAGCAGCCGGTACCTTGCTATGATGTCCTTTCAGATGTGTCGTCCAGTGAAACATTTCACACAGCAGCACCACAGTCAATAAGCGTTGACAACTAATTTACAGATGGAGTTGTTGAGATGAAGGCAGGTCGATTTCCTTGTTACAAGTCGCTAACTGATGTTTTTTTTATTGGACAATTACTTTTAAAGAACAGTTACACGGCTGTGATGATGATGTTGTGATGTCAATGCATGATTACGTCATATTGTAGAATAGCTAATGTTACGTAATCTAATTAGCTATCACGCTATCATTAGTGAAAGATTTTGTTTGCCAGAACTATGTCAGTACTATGACATCAATCATCCATATTTGGGCACATGGATGGAGAGAAAGACACACAGAAAGATACACAGAGATGTAGACAGGCAACACCCCGGAACCGGACCGTTTGTGAGGAAGTGGACTGGGTCTGGTGTGAAGTTCAGGTGTGTCAAAGACCGGAGCTCAACTCTCTAAAGCAGTGGTTCTCAACCAGTGGTCCGGGGAACAACAGTGGTCCTTGAGGGGGTTCCAGGGGGTCCCCAGCTAAATGATAGATATTTAGGAACCAAATGGACCCTTATCATAAGGGTCTTATGTGTCTATAACTCACGCGTGTCTATAACACTTGTTTTTCTGAAGTTGCTTTGTAAATATGGTAGAATGGTTGTGAGCTTGTAGATTGTCTAATTTCAAATAGCCAACATTTGCGAGAGAAATAAGCAATAGGCCACATGAGCACTTCAAACCTATATATGTTGTCCATTAAACAATGTGCATATTTATATATTATATATATTTATATATTATATAAATATGCAAATATCCCAAAAGGAGCGACTATAATAGGCCACATGAGCACTTCAAACCTATATATATGTTGTCCATTAAACAATGTGCATATTTATCGCTTCTTTTGGGCTGGTTTTCATAGACCTGGTTGCTTATTTCTCTCGCAAATGGCAACACAGCTCTTCAGCTCTGCAGTCGCACTGTGGGAATTTTACATGGAACACATACACCCAATGTTTGGTTTCTATTAAGCTCTAGACTTTGATTGCCTTTCAATAAAACCACATTTGATAGACACAACACAAGTATACATGTTACTGATTAGAGAGAATTTTATATCTTTGTAATCAGTTCATTATTTCCTGCATAATCGATGAATAAAACTGACGTGTGTAAATTGGAGCATTGTATTGCGCGACGCATAAATTGTCTTCTTTAAATAGACTATCATCTTATACACAATTTACACACCCATACGGGTGTGTAACTCTGTGAGTGTACATTTGTACACTCAGATTTATGGGGTTCCTTGAAATTCATAAGTTTGAGAACCACTGTGCTACACTAAATGGAACAGAGCCTTAATTAGTATAATTGGTGACACCAATCATACTAGTTCCCCATTATACAACAGGAAGTAAGGAAGAGGCCCAATTTCTTTCCAATATGGCTGCTGTGCATAGAGCCTATTTGCTGTGCTGGGAGGTACCAACGTGGGGGAAAAAAGAAAAGACTTTGCAATTTAGGCCTAGCATATTTTATCCAGAGTGACTTACGGCAGTGGTTCTCAAACTTTTGGAACCCCCTCAAGTACCCCTGGGGGTCCCCGGACCCCACTTTGAGAACCAATGACTTACGGTACAAGTGCGACTTGGGAGTCTAGAAGAAAAAATCTAAACAGATGAAAAACAATACAAAAATCTAAAACAGTAGCAACATCTATAGGTGCTGAGCAATACATCTCATAAGATGCAATCTGGGAACCCATCGCCAAAAGGAAAAGGAAAGACAGCACCCTCTGCTGTTTTTTACTATCTCAGTTGGCTCTGGGAGGAGGTCGATGTAGCATCCGTGCGCAATTAAACCGGGGTTTTGGTCTGCCTTCAGCCTTTCACTTCCGGTGGTGCAACTATGTTTTCATTCCCAACTAACAATATTTCTACACGGAACACTAACACCACTTCTCCCAGAGAACATGGATCGTTTTGGTTGTAAGCCCACTTGTTTCTATGATGAAAGAGCAAGTTAAAATGTGAATATCTTTCCGTGGTTTTGTCTACTCCGAGGACGCTATTGTTAAATGAGTTTCGGTTTGTTTCTAGTGGGGAAGGATCGACGGACACGTAAATCCCGGCCACTACATTTGATTGGGTAAAGCGCGGCCTGCTTCCTGATCTGAAGGCACGCCCACTTGTACGCCAGTGCGGACGCGATATGACGAACCCCCCCGACAGATTCAAGCGGAGAGCAGAATCTGTTCTTGAGAGATTACATAAGATGCTAGTTAAAAGCTAGGTTAAAACGGTGGGTTTTCAGTTGACACTTAAAGATGTTGACTGTGCTTGCCTCCCGGATTTCTTGAGGTAATGTGTTCCACAGATTAGAGGCGTAACTGATGAACGCAGCATAACCAATTTTCTTCTGGGTATTAACTGTAATCTCTAATAGACCTGCCGAAGAAGATCTAATGTAAGTACTCTCGGGAGCCTATATATTTTTAATGAGTCCCTGAGATAGGCTGGGCCACCCACCATGTAGTGCTAGTGCTTTAAAAACAAGAAGCAAAATGTTTAAGTCGACTAAAAGAAACAGGGAGCCAATGTTAAGTAGCCAAAGACTGGGGTGATATGCTCAAGTCTTCTGGTTCATGTTAGCAGTCTAGCTGCAGGGTTCTGAATTAATGCACCCTATGCACAGCAGCCATATTCTGAAGACATTCGCAGGTGTTGCCAATGATACTAATGAAGGCTCTGTTCCATTCTGGTCAAACAGAGTCAGGGTGTTGCTCACTGGAAACACTCTGCTACACCAGTGGGTCTAAAGTTGGGGTCCAGGGACCCTCATGGGCTTCCAAATGGCCCCTTACGGGTGTGTAACTCTGAGAGTGTACAAATGGAACCAAATGGACCCTTACATTTGTACAGTGGCAGCGGTGGCCTAGTGGTTAGAGGGGCGGCCTTGATACCGGAAGGTCCCTAGTTCGATTCCCCAATTCATCACAACAATCATGAATCACCGCTGAATAGCCCTTGAGCAAGGCTTCCATGCAGGGTCCGGCTGGAAACAAGTTTCGTACTTAGTCCGACACCCTGGGTAAACAACAAACTTTGCTTTGCTTTACACTCTCAGAGTTATGGGGGTCGTGGAAACCACTGTGCTACACTAAATGGAACAGAGCCTTCATTAGTATCATTGGTAACACCTGTGAAGGAAGTGATAATATGTCTGCTGTGCATAGAGCCTATTAATTGCAGTCTCTGTAAGGATTTCTTGGGGACACCAGTAAGGCGTTTACAATAGTCCAGTCGACTTGACACAAAAGGCTGAATCAGTTTTTCAGCGTCATTATTGGATTAAAAAAAGAGCGTAAGCTGAAAGAAAGGCTGTCCTGGCCACCTTGCATTCAGGTCAGGCATGTTAGGTAGCGCTTTAAAAGACACTTTATGTGTCCACCGTCCTTTACTCCTCCCATCCTGTATATATATTGCCTGCTCCTGGCTTTTTGATCCAGTAATTTGAGATGTTTGGACTGTTTGCCCTTTGCCTTTTTGCTTTTGCCTTGCCCGTAAATAAATACTTTTGACTTTATTTTGCCTCCGAGGTTTCAGTCTGCACCTGGGTCCAACGAAACACAACACCAACGGTTCGATTTGTAAAAACAAACACAGGGTGGGACGGGGTGGTGTTACCTTAACCACTTAAAAGCCGTATAGACTTCATACAACAATTGCAAACATAGCCTGATTGTGAGACTTTAACAAAGAAGGAAATGCATGTATTTAATTCAGTGTCACCATAAACAGGGATAAAACGTATCCCCACCGGCAGTGGTGGAAAGTAACTAAGTGCATGTACTCAAGTACTGTACTTAAGTACAATTTTAAGGTATTTTTTACTTTACTGGAGTATTTGCAATTTTCTGTACTTTTACTTCTACTCCACTACGTCTCAGAGGAAAATATTGTACATTTACTCCACCACTACAATTATTAGAAAACTTTAGTTACTAGTTACTTAGTTTAGTAGACTACATTTCGGCCATTTGAAAATAGCAGATGTACAAGCTCACAATGCGTTGCATCGCGGCGCATTGGGAGCTTGTAGATCTTCTATTTTCAGAAGATTTTTTATACACTTTATACATTTGAAAACTTGTGAAGTGGGACATTCTGCAAAATGGGTACTTGCTACTTTTGGTACTTTTTGATACCAATACCAAATATTGATAATTTGATACCCTGCACAACGACAAGTCTGAACTGACTGATGTAAAGTACAGTGAAGTGGGTGTGTCTGTGTCACAGAGATGACAGCTTTCTTGCTGGCTTATGATCTACAAATCAATCTTTCTTTCTTTGAAAATATACAATTTTTATCACAAATATGTGAACAGCTCCCAACTCTCTCCTCTCCTTGGGGCTCTTGTTTGCCTCTGTGTGTGTGTGTGTGTGTGTGTGTGTGTGTGTGTGTGTGTGTGTGTGTGTGTGTGTGTGTGTGTGTGTGTGTGTGCGTGTGTGTGAGAGACAGAGAGAGTAAGAGAGGGTTCGCTGCAGCGACTCGGACTCTATAATTTAACACTCATCCATCTTACATGAGAGAGAGAGAGAGAGAGAGAGAGAGAGAGAGAGAGAGAGAGAGGAAGAGAGATGGAAAAAAGAAAAGGAATTATGGACAGAAGACAGGAGGAAAGAAATTGAACAACAGAGATAGAGACAGACAGACAGACAGACAGACAGACAGACAGACAGACAGACAGACAGACAGACAGACAGGGTGTGAAAGATGGAGGCATGCAGAGAAGAGGAGAAAGATGGAGCGATAGAGAGATGGGTAGAGAGATGGACTTGGATTAGAGACAGACAGAGAGAAGAAGACATGATTGAATGAAAGAAGAATGAAAGGAGAACGAAAGAAGAGGAAGACATTATTGTTGTGTCAGTATAATAAACTGGAGAGACAGGGAGGGGTGTGTGTGTGTGTGTGTGTGTGTGTGTGTGTGTGTGTGTGTGTGTGTGTGTGTGTGTGTGTGTGTGTGTGTGTGTGTGTGTGTGTGTGTGTGTGTGTGTGTGTGTGTGTGTGTGTGTGTGTGGGGTGTCTTATATCCATCTATATATCTAGCAGGCAGCAGAGAACACACACATACTATATTTGTGTTACTGTATTTGGGAGGAAATTTACGTCTTAGGAAGGTGATTTCATGCATGTATTTTTTTGTTGTTGCCATTTTTAACCCTAAAACTAAAGCCAAAAATAGCCGATCTTAAACTCACAATGGGTCGCACTGCAACTCACTCTGTGCTTGTAGATTGGGTATTTTTAGTGCACAACACCGGCACACAATTAAGTATAAATGAGGCATACAGTATCTCCATTCTCCAACCCTAAACCCTAAACCTAACATCTAAATGCCTAATCCCCACATGTTTTCTAATTCTAAGCGTGATTTATTTGGCTCACAAGTATAGTAACACACACACACACACACACACACACACACACACACACACACACACACACACACACACACACACACACACACACACACACACACACACACACACACACACACACACACACACACACACACACACACACACACACACACACACACACACACACACAGCTATCTCAGCTATCCTAATGTTTGTCTCGATCAATTTAAAGGTTAAAAAGATTAAACATCCAACTCAGAGATCTATTGATCTACCGTTAAAATTTCAATTAACTATAACAAATATATTTAAAATGAAGAAAAATATGTTTTTCCAATTACCTGAAACTAATAGAAACACAAAAGTTCCTATTAAATAAAAATAAATCAAATTAGATTAAAAAACAAAAAAATTTAAATGTTTTTTTCAAATTAACTACACAACAAATAGTAAAGATTCACTGAAATAAAAAGTTCCAATTAAATTAAATTCAATTAAATAAAGTCATTCCAAGTGTTTCCAAGCGCACATTTTTTGCTAAACAAAAAAGGCTCGTCCAAATCCTCTAAATTTGCATGCATTTGCATATCCGTTGTCCTCACAATGCTCTTGGGGACCGAGGAGGAGATAAATCCATCGCAAAGTGAACAGGGTGCGGCTGTAGGATACACACTCTCTGATCAACAGATAAATCCATCGCACAGTGAACAGGATACACACTCTCTCCACTCTGATCAACAGATAAATCTGTCCTCGTTGTCACTAAAAGACACCAAGCTGCAGCTACTGGAGTGGTCACAGAGGACAGCGGTGGGCAATGTGACTTCATATGACCTATGATCCCTCTAACTGTGACTTGTCGTGTCTGTACCAGGCTGTGGGTTACCAGGCCTGCTTGTAATAAAGTGGAGAAGACGTCCAGACTGGTTCGGATCAGCATTCTATTTATTCAGCAACAAGTACAGACAGCATAGTAAAGTTCCAGGGAGCCCCTCCTGCAGCCTCACAGCGCGGAGTGGCACAGTACAAAGTTACATTTTCAGTTCGATTCTTATACTGTAGTCCACACATTAGAAAAAGATGAGGTCCCTGTGTGTGTGGGAGTCAGCCCTAAGGGTGACCCGATCAACCTCTTTAATCATGTCCTTTGAACATCTGCCGACCTGATTTGCAACTGTATGTCAGGACACCGGCTTCGAATGCTATCAATGCATTGAATGGGAGATTATCACGTTTTATCAGACCATTGAATGGGCGAGTAGGTGACGAGTAGGCGATACACGGACCTACCCGCGATTTGTCAGACCATTCATTGGGCGTAATCAGGAGCTACTCACCTACTTTGGATGCGGAGCAGTCCCCACAACAATATTTACGATTCTGTGCCTATCGGTACATAACTCCAACGGCGCTGAGTTGGCTCAGGCGAGCGTCGCTCTAGCTCGCCTGAGACTGCGCGCCTCTGCGCGCCTCCGTCATGGTCCGAAACCAAAACAACCAATACCAAAACCGAAACTGAACTATTTAAGTCATCTCCGTTGGTAGGTCAGTATGTCTTGATAACACCCAATGAATGGTCTGATAAATCGCGGGTAGGTAAGTAGGTCGCCTACTTCGCCCATTCAATGGTCTAATAAAAGGTGATAATGTCCCATTCAATGCATTGATAGCATCCGAATCAGGTGGTCAGGAAGAAAGGAGTGAAGACAAAGGCCTAGTCCTTATGTCTCCCAGGTAAAAAAAAATGGTGATGTCAATTTTGATTCACAGCTAGCAGAGTGTCCTTGATGTAGCCTATGCAGAATGCAGACAGCTAGGTTGGCTCTGTCTGCAACACACGGCTCCTAAACTGAATGAAGCAACATTTCTAATATATGGTTTGTAATGTTCACAAAATATAAGCATCTTGGGGTCTAATGTACGACAGACTTCATATGACCTATGATCCCTCTAACTGTGACTTCATATGACCAGGGTCTGTACTGTAGTATAAAGACGGGTGACCTTTGCTGTGCTGGCACCCAAGGTGTGGAACAAACTCCTTTTGAGAATCAAAGCTGCCCCCACCCTAGGGACTTTTAAAAACATGCTTAAAAGGATAGTTCACCCCAAAAATTACTTCCTGTATTTTCTAATTGATAGTCCCAAAATGTCAACATTATCACGTTTTATCTGCCCATTCAATGGTCAGATAAAACGTGATAATGTCCCATTCAGTGCATTGATAGCATTCGAAAGCCGGTCACCAGGGGAATTGAACCTCGACCCTTCCAGTTTCAGGGCGGATGCTCTAACCACAAAGGCCACTTGTAAGAAAGCCGCTCTTGATAAGAGCATCTGATAAAACACTGAATTGTCACCATTTATGATTAACGCCGTTGAATAGCACAGATTCATTCAACTTCATATAAGTTCACTCATCAGTTTACACTGGACAGAACCCCCGACAATAATGATCAAACTCATTTCTTAGGACAGAGCCTTGTTTGTCATAGCTGACCACACTTGAGTTTAGACAAATGGTTGGCTGAAGTAAACACTTACACTTCTATTTATAATGAATGGAGGCGGTAATGAGAGCTCTCCTCTCCTCACACACACTCGCACACCTTCAAGTGAACAAGGAAACAGCTTCTGTGTGTGTGTTTTAAGGTCATTTGTCTCAACTGCAATTGCGGTGAGATTAACTTTACCTTAGGTCTAATCAGTGGTGGAAAAAAAAGTCAAAGTATCAATACTGCAATGTAGAAATACTCCGTTACAAGTAAAAGTCCGGAATTCTAAATTTACTTTAATTTACTAAAAGTACGAAAGTATTGGCATCAAAATGCACTTAAAGTACCATAAAGTAAAAGTACTAAAATGTTTGAAAATAGCAGATCCACAAGCTCACAACGCGTTGCGATGCGACACGTTGTGAGCTTGTAGATCAGCTATTTTCAGATAGCCAATGTATAAAATCGGGCTAAAGTGGTTAATGTCTGTTTTATAATGTAATAATCTATATCTGCAAAGTAACTAGTAAGTAAAGTTTTCAAATTATTGTAGTGGAGTAAAAGTACAACATTTGGATCCGATATGTAGTGGAGTAGAAGTAACAGTATTGGAAATTGGAAATACTCAAGTAAAGTACAAATACCTCAAAATTGTACTTAAGTACAGTAATTAAGTAAATGTACTTAGTTACTTTCCACCACTGGGTCTAATAGAGACAACAGACAGACAGGAATGGTGAATGGTACTGTATAGCGCTTTTATCCAAAGCACTTTACAATGGTCATTAGTCATTACATTCACACACAGACAGACAGACAGTGGAGTAATCCATGCCAGGCACCAACCTGCTCATTAGGAGCAGTTTAGGGGGTTGAGTGTCTTGCTCAACGACACTTCTACACTAACCCAGGGGGAGCTGCTGGGTATCGAACCGGAAACCTTCCGATTCCCAAGCAGCCACTGTACCTCCAGAGCCACTGCCACCCCAGACAGACAGACAGACAGACAGACAGACAGACAGACAGACAGACAGACAGACAGACAGACAGACAGACAAGGTAAGCTGATCCGAGTCTGTGATACAAATAACTGCTGTCTGCTGAAATGCAACACACACACACACACACACACACACACACACACACACACACACACACACACACACACACACACACAGAGTAGATCGGCTATTTTCAGCAAAGTAACAGAGGTCTAGAGAGAAAAAAGCCTTGAGGAGAGGAAGTAAAAGACAAAGAACCATAGAAAAAGAGAGAGAGAGTAGTTATTAGCAGAGAGTTGTGTAGTAACCTATAGTTATTGTCTGACTTCATAATCATCATGTAAATGAGAAACCTGGATGACCCGTGTTTGTTTGGGTTTATGTTGATGCCTTATGTAAAACACTATGAATTACCTTTGTGTGTGAGATGTCAGTCATATTAAAGACAGACAGACAGACAGAGAGACAGACAGACAGACAGACAGACAGACAGACAGACAGACAGACAGACAGACAGACAGACAGACAGACACATAGACCCACACAAAGACAGACAGTCAGTCAGGTTGCAGTGATATAGGGGTCTATATTTAGCATCGCAGTAAAGAGAAAACTCCTGAATTTTTAAACTGGAAACTAACATGTCTGTTTCTGTTTCTCTCTCTCTCCCCCCCCCGTTCAATTGGGGATCACCGTGGCAACCCTCTGGTTTCCCATGGCAGAAATAGAACTGTTACACGCACACGCGCACGCACGCACGCACACGCACACGCACACACACACAAGGGAAAACTGCCCAGAGTGGTGTAGAGAGAGAGAGGCGAGTCTGGCGACTAAAACACTGGTTCGCAAATTGGTATTTTATTTATATCAAGGACCCCCAGTTTGGCAAGCATATTAGGCCATGGGCCCATATGGGCCCCCATAACTCTGACAGTGTACAAAGGGAACCAAATGGACCCGTAAGGTTCCATTTGCACACTGTCAGAGTTACAAACATGTAAGGTTCCATTTGGTTCGTAACAATTTTTTTTTTTTTGGGACCTTCTTAATGACCGCTGGGGGCCCCCGGACGGCCGGACCCCATGTTGGGAACCAGTGGTCTAAAATACTTGATCATCACATTTGACTGTGAATAGCATACCTTTCTTGTTGACATATTTTAAGCATTTTAAGCACATTACCTTGCGGTTTATTGCTTTAAACGACTTACCTTTGAAAAGTGCTCCGCCAATGGTTCTTCTTCTTCTTTCGTGTATCGTCATCAAATGTCCAACTCAGTTTCGTGCAGCCACGCCCACTTCTCTGGTCCCTCTAGGTCTAGGAGGAGGCCACGCCCACTTCTCTGGTCCCTCTAGGTCTAGGAAGAGGCCACGCCCACTTCTCTGGTCCCTCTAGGAAGCAGTGTTGATTTTGTCGACTAAAACTATGGTGAAAAATGTTTGCCGACTACCTTTTTTTCACTGACGAAAACGTAAAAAAAAAAAAAAAAAACTAAGCTATGATGACTAAAACTAAGACTAAATATGTTGACAATTTCGTCAACAAATAAAAACTAGACTAAAATGTTAGTGAGGGACTAGTGGAGAAGAGATCCAGTAGAACTAAAAGACGCTTGGGTGTTGCGCTCTGAAAATAGCAGATCTACAAGCTCACGCGTTGTGAGCTTGTAGATTGGCTATTTTCAGCACGCAAGTTCGCAACTAAGTGTAAAATCAGCCTTTAAGACGCCATCAAGACACTGCCAAAATACATTTTAGTCGACTAAATCAACTGTAGATTTAGTCGACTAAAATCTTATGGTATTTAATCAACTAAAACTAGACTAACAGTAAGACATTTCAGATGACTAAAACTAAATGGAATTTTATTCAAAAGACTATGACTAAAACGAAATCAAAATATGCTGTCAAAATCAACACTGCTAGGAAGAGGCCAGACCAGGTGTTCGTTCGTTTGGTGGGCGGCAGTCTGCTCAAGCTCCTCGAAAACCAATGCTCTATGCTGCTGCTTCAACTTCTACTGCTAATGTTTACTGCTAACACCCAGGACCTGAACAGAAGCTCCATGATGTGGACATTGCTGTGTTGTGTGGTCCATTGGACTGAACAGAGTAGTTGCTTCTCTACTCTACTGGACACACCTGCAGCCCATCAGGCAATCAGCAGCACTCACTCACTCACTCACCATGCAGCTTCCAAGCTGATTTGAACAAAGGAGCAAGCAGGCAACAACACTAGTGTCCCACCAAGAGTCCCCAGGTTTTGAAAAGAAGTGCGAAATCTATTTGAAAAACATATTTCATTTAAGTGTCTAAGCAAACTAATAAAAATAAACAAATAACATTTTGATAAATGATTTAAAATATCATAGTATATATCATAATTATAAACTTCAATATGAAAGGAACATTTCACTTAACCCTTCCATTGTGTTAGGTTCATTTTTTACCCATTGTTAAGTTAAATAGGTAAAACGTACCTGTTACATTTCTTTATTGGAACAAGGCTTCATGAATCATGATATCCTCAGAAACAGCTAATTTAACGCACCAAAATGAATTACCCCCATTTTAGTTAATTCTGATGTTCTCTATAAAAAAAAGTGACATCTGTGGTGTTAAGGGTCAAATATGACCCGGCAGAGAAGTGTGGCTCAATTCCCCCCAAATTGTCAAATTGTCAATATTCAATGTTTACATGTTTGAGAGTGAGAGAAACTTGCCCTCAATTAGTTTCGAAAATTATTATTTTTTGAGTATTTTGGGCTGTATTAAATCACGGGTCAAATTTGACCCGCTAACACCAAAAGTGTCGGCAGATTTCTAACACAATGCAAGGGTTAAAACATCTGCTGCATAATTGCCGATAAAAAAAAAGTCAAATAATGATGGATGGGTCTGGCTCTAGTCTGGAACCGGACCAATCTGCCAGTAACTGGAGTGTTGCTGGCATCAACCAGTGACGCATTCAGGGTCTGAACCTAATGAGGAGATCAACATGGACCCCTGACATCATACGAGACATTCATCTGTTCTCTGCCACCAGGTCTTCACCTCCTCTTCTCCCCTTTCATCTCTCCTCCTCCTCTTTCCTCTCCCCTCGTCTTCACCTCTCCTTCTCTTCTTTCTCCTTTAACCCCTCCCTCCCTCCTTTAAGGGTCTGCATCTCCCCTCCCGTCTCCTTCTCTTCTTTCCTTCTCCCTCCTTCTGTCTCTCTCTCTCTTCTCTTCTGTCCCTTCTCGCTCTCGTTGTTTCCTGTCATCTCTGACGGCTCTCTCTCTCTCTCTCTCTCTGCTCCTCTCATTTCATCTTCTCGTCTTTTCTTTCCTCCTCTCATCAATGTCACCTCAAGGTCATGCCCTCCTCCTTTTTCCCCCTTTCCAGTTGTTTGCTATAGAGAGAGAGAGAGAGAATGCACCCTATGCACAGCAGCCATATTGTGAAGACATTCGCAGGTGTTGCCGATGATACTAATGAAGGCTCTGTTCCATTCTGGTCAAACAGAGTCAGGGTGCTGATGTTGTGCATGTTGGCTCACTGGAAACACTCTGTTACACCAGTGGGTCTACAGTTTGGGTCCAGGGACCCTCATGGGCTTCCAAATGGCCCCTTACGGGTGTGTAACTCTGAGTGTAACTCTGAGAGTGTACAAATGGAACCAAATGGACCCTTACGGGTCCATTTGGTTCCATTTGTACACTCTCAGAGTTATGGGGGTCGTGGAAACCACTGTGCTACACTAAATGGAACAGAGCCTTCATTAGTATCATTGGTAACACCTGTGAAGGAAGTGATAATATGGCTGCTGTGCATGGAGCCTATGGAGAATGGAGCCCAAAAAGTAGCTGATCTACAAGCTTATATAGATCCATGTTGATCGATGTTTCAATTCATGTTAAACAGTAACTATATAAGTTATTATGTTAAAGATGAAGCGCTTCACGTAAACCATTGTTTCTCAAAGTGGGGTCTGGAGACCCCCAGGGGTCCTTGGGGGGGATTCCAGGGGGTCCACAGCAAAATGTGTTAATATACCACAACCTTTTATACTTTGGCTATTCAAAAATAGCAGATCTACAAGCTCATACCATCTGCTATTTTTTTTTTTAAACCTGAAGATTTGTGTTAAAACAGTTTTTTAACTCAAATCTGGGGGGTCCCTGGGAAAAAAATATTTGAGATGGGGGTCCACGGCCAAATAGGTATAATTTTGGGGGGTCCTTGTCATGAAAAGGTTTGAGAACGACTGACCTACTAACATAAGTTATCATGTCAAGATGAAATGTTCACCTAAACAACATAAGTTATCAAGTTATAATATAATGTTTCAATTTGAAAGAATATAAGATTCACCTTATACCAGGGGTCTTCAACAGGGGGTCCAGGACCCCTAGGGGGTCCTCAGAGTTACTACAAGGGGTCCGCTAAATCTTTGTGTGATCTGATTTTTATTTTTTACCTTAACCACTTGAACCCCAGCATCCCTTTTCCAGAGGAGAAATTTAGCCAAAAATAGCCGATCTACAAGCTCACTTGCTTGTAGATCTACCTATACCTATACCTCTTTTTGGCAAAGAGGTATAGGTGTAGAGGGAAAAAAGAGCAGACCAAGTAAACAAAAAAGTTTCTTCTGAAACAAAATGTTATACAATATAGAGGGGGTCCCTGCTTCATCTCTCTCTCAGCTAGGGGGTCCTTGGCCTGAAAATGTTGAAGACCCCTGCCTTATACAGTGAAACATTTTATGTTATGATATTGTTCTAACAAGACAAGTTTGTATGTCATGATACATTGTTTCATATATATAAAAATATGTTGTTTATAGCAATAAACTTTATGTCATTAAGTTATAGTAATCAGTTATTTTTCTGCCACGGTAGGAACATCATTTATATTTTTCTTCTGTTTTACTTTTGATACATTTTCACTTCCCTCAATCTTCAGACAGACAGACAGACAGACAGACAGACAGACAGACAGACAGACTCCTCTGTGACTAACATAATGTTAGTCACAGAGGAGTCTGTCTGTCTGTTATTGTAACATTTCATATAAAAATATAAGTTTGAAAAATGTCCACTTCAACATGGTTAATTAACCCCGGGGTTGAGCCAATCAGCCGTTATCTTGTTAAGACAGAACTCGTTAGGAGGCCACAGTCACCTGAGTGACGGGTCACTTCCTGTGGGACAGGAAGTAGAGTGGACAGCTAATTAGACTGTGATTAAGGTGAAGACAGTCTTTCTGATTCGCGCACGCGCACAAACACACACACACACGCAGGTCAAGTTATGTTTATAAAACATTAAAGTGAGTTTCTCCTCCTCTCATAGGCTACCTCATTCTTTTCCTGAAAGTTTCCCGGCAGTGGAACGCTGCTTTCATGAGTTGTGGCATTTTGTGCCAAACGGGCCTCTTATCTCCCACAAACTTTGAAAGCCAATCGGAAAGGAATCTGGAAAAGCTGGCAGATACGTCTAGCTTGATCACGTGACCACAGACAGACATAACTGTGTGCTGATTTGCCGGATACGGTTTTACAACAACAACACATTTACAATAGGACCTACGGTTCAAAAAACGTGATGAGGCCGATTGGAAAAATGTGGGGCAAAGATTCCTTGGTCCTTCCTTGGCCTACTGGGAGTGTGAATGCAAAGCCCCATGCCCAACAGTCTAATGGTGCCGGAGATTAGCTGCTCACACAATGACACACGGACACCCACAGTGGTGGAAAAAGCACTCAAATGTTTTACGTAAGTAAAAGTACCAATACTGCAATGCAGAAATACTTGTAAATACTGTTACAAGTAAAAGTCTGAAATTCAAAATTTACTTGAGTAAAAGTACTAAAGTATTGGTATCAAAATAGTTTTCAAATGTAAAAAAATGCATGAAAATCTTTTGAAAATAGCAGATCTACAAGCTCGTAGATCTGCTATTTTCAAATGGCCGAAATGTATATAGGGCTGAAGTGGTTAATGCATGTTTTGTAATAATAATCAAAATCTACAAAGTAACTAAAGTTTTCAAATAATTGTTGTGGAGTAAAAAGTACAATATTCGCCTCTGAGATGTAGTGGAGTAGAAGTAAAAGTACTGACAATTGGAAACACTCACACACACTCAACACACACACACACACACACCACGTCGCGCCGCGACGCATTGTGAGCTTGTAGATCGCCTATTTTCCGTTGCAAGACACCAGCCTAAAACCAAGTATAATGGAGCACAATTCTAACTCTAACCCCCATGTATGTCTTCAGGTGGCCGGGCCTGGCGGAGACAAAAAAAAAAAACACAGTTGTGTGGATGGCACTGCCAGGGGGTTGTGTGCAGTGTTGCCAGATTCTGTGAGAGAAACAAGCAACCGGGTCTAGGAAACCCAGCCCAAAAGAAGCGACTATATGGGCCACATGAGCACTTTAACATAATACATCAGCTATTTGAAAATAGCAGATCTACAAGCTCACAACGCGTCGCGATGCGACGCGTTGTGAGCTTGTAGATTGGCTATTTTCAAATAAAATCTTGCGGGGATATTATAATAAGCAAATCTGGCAACCCCCATGCAGGCGGGCAGGCAGCCCTGTGAGTCCATGGTTAATCCTCACAGTCAACGCCTTGCGGTCATTTAAACGCAAATAGATTTTGGTCAGACGGGAAACACTAGCCTCGTACAGAGCCCTGGGGGACTCCGGGTCAACTAAGTGGATCTAGAGTTTAACTCTTTCACTGCCAGAGTATATACATTAAAGGAGTAGTTCACAGAGAAATGACTTGTTTTCTATCAATTACGCACCCCGTGAAGCCTTGAATTCGTAGAGATTTTTTTTGTTTTTGACGCATTCCTAAGCCAATAATCTGATAATCGCGCTCTCTCCGGTAGGAGACACAAAGAGTCTCCTTTGTGTCTCCTACCGGATACATTGGCATCTTTCTTAATGTCGTCAAATTATTGGTTCAGGAATGTGACAAAAACAAAAAAAATCTCCATGAATTCAAGGCTTCATGGGGTGCGTAATTCATAGAAAATAAGTCATTTTTGGGGTGAACTACTCCTTTAATAAACTCACCCGCTGCCAGCGTTTTTGTGTTTTTTTTTTAACCTTTTCAACTGGTCACAGAAAATTTGGATCCATTATGATCCCTCATCGGACTGTGTGTAGTGTGTACACACAGACAGGATCCATGGCCGACCCCCCAGAGGAAACCAATTTCACCTGCGAGGTAACTCCCATGTCGCAGGCACGCTGAAAACAGCATACCGGCATACCGGCAAAAATGCACGTCTTTCCAACCTCCCCAACATTTATGTATATTATGATCGCTTGTCAGACCGTTGGTAAAAAACACAAAGGGGATCACTGTTCGTCGTCAAGAGAAAAGAAAATATAACCGGAGCTTTCCCCTCGTTTGTTAGAGCAGTGGTTCTCAAACTTTTTCATGTCAAGGACCCCCAAATTGACACTTATTAGCCCGCGGACCCCCATTTCAAAAGATATGCCAGGGACCCCCATAAGAGAAGATTTTTTTACGGCATTGATTCTCAACCATTTTAATTTCAAGGACCCCCAGTTTGACATGCATTAGGGCTACAGACCCCCATTTAATGGCATTTATATCACTTGGACCGCAATTTATATTGTAAAATCTATGTTAATTTAACTCTGAGAGTGTACAAATGGAACCAAATGGACCCGTTAGGGTCCATTTGGTTCCATTTGTACACTCTCAGAGTTACAGACCCATAAGGGTCCATTTGGTGCCTAATCTATCATTTAGCTGGGGACCCCCTGGAACTCCCTCAAGGACCCCTGGGGGTCCCCGGACCCCACTTTGAGAACCAATGTGTTAGAGCATGTTGAAACTACGGCGTCTCGCCGACTCCAGGGCAAAACAAAGGCAACTCGAAATACAAGCATTTCCAGGAAACAAATAAACAGGAGGCGGACGGAGGCGGAAGTCTTCGCATGGCGTTACTTCCGGATCCGGGGTGAGTGGAAAGTGAACCTGATCACTCGGGCGACAGAGAACGATGCAAGCTTTTATAAGACAATTAAAGAATGAAAACTAGTCCAAACTCGTCAACGGCAGGCTGCGCCCTTGGCAGAATTCGACGAGTTAACTCGTCCGCGGCAGTAGAAGAGTTACTTGAAGTGGTCCTTGGTCCTATAGTGGGCCTTGGTTAAAGGCCCACTTCACCCATTTTCAACCTATCTTCATATGGTCCTCACTGATGGTACCGTTTTATTCTACTGGGTCTGTGTCTCAGCGAAACCTGCTTACCAGTGAGGTGACATCATCGATATTGGGTAATAAACCAATAAACTACATAAGCTTTCTACCCCTGGAAAGTTAGCATGCTGAAATAGAGTTAGAAGCCATTGCTCTCGCACTATTAAAAAATAAAATAAATGTGAAATCTTGTGTGAAATGACCCCCCTACTGTTAGTAGTAGTAGTATTAACTACAATAACTAGCAGTACAGGATCAGAATGCAGGATTAGAGTCCGTGCATTAGTGGACAAATGTCTCAACACAATGTGCTATTCATGAGCTTCATTTATATATGAGCTGCTCCTTCATCGTACATGCATGAGTGGATGACTGAGCAGGACCTCTGCATCCCTGGGTTCAGGCCGGACGGCAAGTCCTCCGTCTTTAAGCCGTTTATAGACCGGGGAAACGCATCTGTGTGTCATTTTAAGATTTCTTTTTAACTCAAATCTTTGCTTCTGGTGATTCTACGTCTTCTAAATCCTAACAGTTATTTATTTTATTTTATTTATGTTGCTATAATCTCAGTGGTTCTCAAACTGTTTCATGTCAAGGACCACCCAAAATGATATGTATTTGGCTGCGGACCCTCCCATCTCAAAATATTTTGTTCCAGGGACACCCAGAAGCAAAGATTTGAGTTAAAAGTGTGCTGTATATATATATTCAAAGATTTGCACACATTTTCACGATTTCTTTTTCAAAAGTAGCAGATCTACAAGCTCATATGAGTACATAAATATGTAACTCTTTACCCCTAAGATACAGTATGTCACGAGGAAAACTTGAGGGGGGGGGGGGGGGGGGAGTAATATTCGCCAAAAATAGCGACGCGTTGTGAGCTTGTAGATCGGTTATTTTTTGGCTTAAGAGATTTGGTGCGTAGATCGAAAAAGAACGCACCAAGTGCAGTCAGTGCAACGCAGGTGGGTTTTAGAGGGTCTAAGACCGGGAGCGCATCTGTGTCCTTTTTAGATTTATTTTAGGCTATTCAAAAATAGCAGATATACAAGCTCATAGCGCGGCACCGAGTGCCGCGCTACGAGCTTGTATATCTGCTATTTTTGTACAATCGTGAAAATGTGTGCAAATCTTTGAATATATATACATTTTTTAAAGCGTTAGGATTTAGAATTGTTTCTTTTTAAATCGGCCTCAGGTCTTAATGGGTCAAGATACTGTTGTGGCTTTCAAACGTTTAGTTTTTGTAAAGTCAAAATCTCAAGGTACACCAGTAGCCTACACCTGCATTTATATCCCTGCAAAATAGGCCTCTACATAACACCGTATCAGCCTGGAAATGCAAAATGAAAAGTTCAATCAAAATGTTACGGGTAGCTATAGAATTTGCCTCTGCATTGGGAAATAAGTGCACACAGTTCTGAGTGCACACAGCTCTCACAATACAATAGCAAATTGTAAAAAACAATTCCTAACCTTTTGTATAGTTTTATATAGCTATAACAATGTGTGGTCCTCACAAAAGCCCAAGGCACAGCAGTGTGCCTCCGCACACTATTTAGGAAGCACTGCTCTGTAGATTCACTATTGATACAGATCTCAAATAAAGCTTCACCTTTTTTACTGCATAAGGCATTGGTTCTAAAAGTGGGGGCATATTACTGAGAAATAAAATAGGACCAGATCCAAGGGGAAGGCAGCTCTGGGGGTGGTTAAGCTGGACGTATACTTCGACGCACAACATCCTCACATGCTGAAAATGTCTGATTTACAGGCTCACAATCCGTAGCAGAAGTGATGTGTTGTGAGCTTGTAGATCGGCTATTTTCGATATCGAAGCTGCGTTGAACATGGCTACTGCATGGTAGTCGACCCCCTTCTTTTACACTTACATGTAGCATGCAAAATAAATAAACTGCTCTCAAAATGTAAGGAAACTTGAATTTGGGCCATTATATCTTCCCTTTAATAATACCAATCAGTAAGGTGTTTTATATCATTTTAATCGTTGATTCGTCACCTTTACAACGAGGTACAGCTTCTAAACATCGGGAATTCATGGAATGAGCAACACAGGAAAATGTGTGGGTAGCGCCGAACAAAAATGTGCCAAAATGGCCTGTTAGACTTTTCTGGTGGAATTCACTCTTGTTTTGTCACTGTTCAGTTGGTATTCACCTTTGTTGCTTGGAGCATTTAAGATTGCACTCTCCCACAGTACTAAGGACAAAAATAAGGATAAGAAAAAGAAACATGTTGGCCATACACTTCACTCATTTTACACTCAGTTTCAGGGTCCTCAGTGCGGCAAGAGTGAATAACCGGTCTTCCTGGGGTGTTGTCTTCTTGGGGCGCCCACTTTTGGGTCGGTCTTTGACTTCACCAGTCTCACGGAACTCAGTCCTAAGTTTGGATATGGTACCAGGACTGACACCAAATGATGCTGCCACTTGCCCTATTGCACGGGCGAGTACTTTTACTTTTGGTATTTTAAGTAAATTTTGATACCAATACTTATGTACTTTTACTCAAGTACATTTTGAATTCCGGACTTTAACTTTTAACCCATTTTGGGGCGGGAACCTAGCCTGGCTCCACTCCCTGAATCCTTTGCTTCGCATTCAGGGTCTGGTAGCGCTGTCGAAGGCGGGTGTTTCTCGGTTGAAAATCTGTACGACGAATCGGGATCGGGATAATCCAGTATGAACCAATCGCGTTGGTTCATAGTGGAGTCCCACTTTGGCCACGCCCCCATCTCAGAAATCGGCTAATGGAGTGAAACGAAATGAAAATTCAGGCTGAGTGTCAGGCTAGCGGGAACCCCTATTTGTAACTATACCTTTCAGGACGTGAACCCCTTTTGGGGTTCTTGTTGCTATGTACAGTATAGCAACATACGTTTTGTGTAATTTTTAGCGGCGATCCTGCTCTATACCTGACTTTGTCCGTGTTCACCGTCAACGTTCTGATTGGTCAGACCCGTCAACGTTCTGATTGGTCAGACCCGTCTGCTCTATACCTGACTTTGTCCGTGTTCACCGTCAACGTTCTGATTGGTCAGACCCGTCAACGTTCTGATTGGTCAAGCTTCACGTGACACATGGCTATAAACACATTATAAACACATATCGAAGACATAATGTATCAAAGGCGCCGCTACCTTCACACAGGGTGTGATTTTTAGCGGCGCTAGCCGCTCTATACCTTTAGGTATAGAGCAGATATTAGCCCTCTATACCTGGCTTTTGCGTCAACGTTCTGATTGGTCAGACACGTCAACAAAGTGATTGGTCAAGCTTCACGTGACACGTGGCTATAAACACATTATAAACACTTATTGATGACAAAATGTATCAAAGGCGCCGCTACCTTCACACAGGTGTGATTTTTTAATACATATTTGAAGTTTTTCAGAAAACTTAGGTCAGGATTTAGAAGGCCTCAGGTCTAAATGGGTTAACAGAGTATTTCTACATTGCAGGATTGGTACTTTTACTTAAGCAAAAAAAAATAGTACTTTTCCCACCACTGCATTTTGGTGGCATAGCAGTAGAACGTGTTTATCCCCTTGTTTGAGGCAAATCTGGGTTGAACATGATTTGTGGAGCTCCCTCTGGCGTTGTGTTTGTGGACGTCTTTAACATTGTTGAAGTAGCTTGACAGGTACATGGGCACATGCAGGACCCTCTACACTTGCGGTTCCCCAACGTCTTGCTCGAGACCCAAAAGAGAAATTTGATGTCTCCCTGGGACCCAAACTAGTAAAAGATTTGTCTCACAACGCGTCACGATGCGACACGTTGGGAGCTTGTAGATCTGCTATTTTCGAAAATAGGTAATTCTTTTTTTTTGGCAATATTTGTTTTTATAAACAAATTTGCCATGGCTGCCAGTTCCCACCTGATGTTGTGTGGGAGGCCAGACTTCTCCAGACCGTACTGAATAACTGCTTCTTTGCATAATGTCTTCAGACTAGGACTCAAGTCTAAGATATACATATCATCAGCGGGTTCTATGCCTCCTTTGATTCCTACTTTGTGTCCTCCAAAGATGAAGACACGATCTCCCACCATGCAACAGCACATACTATACATTGGACTCGGCGGGCCTTCCCCCTTGGGCTCAACCTTCTTCCAGGAGAGGGTCTCTGGACTGCATTTCCACATATCACTGCAGGCTTGGCCCAGTTTGCGGCCACCACCAACTATGTACAGCTCTCCATTGTAGGCAAATGCTGAATGACCAAAGCAGTATCCTGGAGGAAGCTGTGCAGATGGCGTGCTCAGCCAGCAGTTAGTCTCTATGTCAAACACTCTGATGTAGTTGCCCCCCGAAAACTGCCTCCCAAATACAAACACCTTTGTCCCGATGATGGTGGCAGAGTGACTTGTTGACCACAGTGGTGGTGGTGTGCCTCCGGTGTTAATTAAGGACCAGGCCATTGTGCTGGTGTCCAACTTGTAGAGGTCATTAGTCGACTGGGTGAATACTCCATAGACATACACGACTTTCCCCAAGACTCCCAAGACACAGGCTTGGGGAAGGCCCCTCCCATCGGGAACAGTCCCAGAAACGCTGGGCTTGAACCATCTGTGGGTGTCGACATCAAATGCATAAATCATGTCGAAGTGACCACCCCCTACCCAGATGTAGACTGTATCCTCTACCAGCACAGTTATGTGGCCCCAGAGCGAGCGAGGCCATGTCACCTCAGGGTGACATGGCCCTCCTCTTCCAGGTGTCACCGGAGGCAACTTCAACCAGCATAAAGACACAGTGTTGAAGACATGCACCTTGATGTTGCTGGTCCCTCCTTTTAAGAATCCAAAGTGATACAGTTTGTTCCTCACCGCTACAGACGCATTAAAGCTTCGCTTCTTTGCTTTGGAAAACATCACCCTATCTGCCTGTTTGTTTGTCTGCCTGCCTGTCTGTGTCTGACTGTCTCTGTATCTGTCTCTCTTTCAACGTCTACAGTCATTTTCAACACCTGCATCGTCTTGTATATTCTGGTATGAAATCACATGTAACACAAACTGTTGCCATGCAATGCAATGTCTTAACAACGCCAATTTGTACAGCTATTCCGATCTTGACCCTTTGACTATGGCGCTATTCTATTTCCAACGGCTACCTTTCAAACACTTTCAGAACAGAATGCTGGTGACAGAGGTCACAGAAGGGCTCGAGGGCGTTGTTTTGCCACATGGACGATGTGCCGGTGTGAGGCCGAACACAAGAGGAGCATGACGCTCGCCTGTAAGCTACGCTGGGGGAGATTCAAACAGCAACATCACTCTGAGCACTGATACATGTGACCCGTCGAAGCCAGAGGTGACCGTTCTAGGCCAGAGGTCTTCAACAGGGGGCCCTCAGAGTTATTACAGGGGGGTCCTCCAGTTATTGCCAGACCCAGAGGGTCGGCCTACATGAGGCTTTGTCTGTCCCACTTCCGTCCCTCTTCCGTCCCTCTTTTGTCCCTCTTTTCTACATGAGGTTTTGTCTGTCCCTCTTTTGTCCCTCTTTTCCTCTTTTCCTCTGCACACACGTCATGCGAAGTCCGGCCATTCAGATTTCCTGGTACTGCCAGACCCTGGCAGTACCAGGAAATCTGAATGGCCGGACTCCTCCAGGTCTCCTGGTTCTAGTTTTAATTATGCACACACCTGTGACTGGCACACACCTGAAGCCCATTGAATGTCATGAATGTCACGACATTGAATGTCAGCAGAAAAGTGTAACAGGCCATTTTGGCACATTTTTGCTCGGCGCTACCCACACGTTTGCCTGTGTTGCTCATTCCATGAATGCCCGATGCTTACAACCTGTACCTCATTGTAAAGGTGACTAATCACCGATAAAATTCAAGTTTCCTTACATTTTGTGAGCAGTTTATACATGATGTTAATCTAGTAATCATACTAGTTCAAGGTTTCTGTATTGTTACATCTGGTATGGGTGTATAGGAGTAAAATGATTTAGCATGTTTTAGGAACATAATGCTACATACAATACATTACATATCAGTAACAACAACAATAGCAGCAAAATAGACTATATTCACTGGCTATGGAGCTGGCTGAGGGAGTGAGTTGTTTGACTCTCTGGGTTCAAGCTGGTAGGAGATTCTAATTCTAATTCTAAGTCCAATAGGCTCTATGCACAGCAGCCATATTGGGAATGAATTGGGCCCCTTCCTTACTTCCTTCACAGGTGTTACAATGATACTAATTAAGGCTCTGTTCCATTTAGTGTGGCATAGTGGTTGTCTTATTTTCAAGGACCCCCATAACTCTGAGAGTGTACAAATGGAACCAAATGGACCCTTACTGGTCCATTTGGTTCCATTTGTACACTCTCAGAGTTACACACCCACCATAAGGGGCCATTTGGGAACCAAAATGGAGTGTTTCTAGTGAGCCAACATGCACAATATCAGCGCCCTGACCAGAATGGAACAGAGCCTTCATTAGTATCATTAGTAACACATGTGAAGGAAGTAAGAAAAGTCTGTGTGTCTATACTCAGTCCATGATTGTTTTGTTGATATAAAGTTATACATCTACGTTTTTTGTCACTATATTTGTATCCTAGGAGCAGTGAGCAGCTGTTGGTTGTAGCGGCTCGGGGAGCAGTTAGGGCTTTAAGTGTCTTGCTCAGTCTGACGCTTTGACACATTGCTGAGGCCTGGAATCGAACCTGGGACCCTTTGCTTTCCCAGGCGGGCTCTCTAACGATGCAGCTATGGCCGCCCCATGTTGCCATGGTTACCTGATGTGTCCAATCACAGTACGTTGAGGCCGGTCTGGCACCTGATTCGGATGCTATCAATGCATAGAATGGGAGATTATCACGTTCTATCAGACCATTGAATGGGCGAAGTAGGCGACCTACTAGCTACCCCGCGATTTATCAGACCATTCATTGGGCGTAATCAGGAGCTACTGACCTACCGACGGAGATGACTTAAATACTTCAGTTTCGGTTTTGGTTTTGGTTGTTTTGGTTTCGGACCATGACGGAGGCGCGCAGTCTCAGGCGAGCTGGAGCCCCGGGCCACCGAGGGAGCTAAGGCGACCGAGTTGCCGTCCGGAGCGGTGCGACGCTCGCCTGTGCCTACTCAGCGCCGTTCGAGTTATGTACCGATAGGCACAGAATCGTAAATATTGTTGTGGGGACTGCTCCGCCTCCGTCGGTAGGTCAGTAGCTCCTGATTACGCCCAATGAATGGTCTGACAAATCGCGGGGTAGACAGTAGCTCGCCTACTTCGCCCATTCAATGGTCTGATAGAACGTGATAATCTCCCATTCAATGCATTGATAGCATTCGAAGCCGGTGGGTCTGGAGTCACGTGGAACTCCATTTTGGGGAAATGACGTCATATTTGATGAGTGGCGATTTGAGAAGCTGGATTTAAAGGCTGATTCCACACAGTATGAGGACATCAGTGAAAGAGAAGCAGGCTCTACAACCAATAGAGCACCGAGTGGAAGTCAAAACCGACCATTCCTGGATCGTATCTTGAGATATCACTGTTTGGGTTCTTAGACATCACTGGGACAGTTCTAGACAGCCGGAGAAGACACTCTGTGAAGAGATGGAGAACAGGCTGTGTGATGCTGAGATGAGGAGGATCCAGCAATATGAGGTGGATGTGACTCTGGATCCTGATACAGCACTTGCCTACCTCATCCTGTCTGAGGATGGAAAACAAGTGAGTCATGGAAACGTAAGTAAGAATCTCTCAAACAACACGGAGAGATTCGCTTTCTGTCCCTGTGTCTTAGGAAAACAAAGCTACTCCTCGGGACGGTTTTACTATGAGGTTCAGGTTGGAGGGAAGACTTCCTGGAGTGTAGGAGTGGCCAGAGAGTCCATCGACAGGAAGAAATGGATCCAGCTGTGTCCCAACGATGGTTACTGGACTATAGGGTGGAATGGAAATGAGTACAAGGCATATGCTGGCGCTCGTGTCCAGAAGGTGGGAGTGTTTGTGGATTATGAGGAGGGTCTGGTCTCCTTTTATGATGTGGAGACCAGAGTTCATTTCTACTCTTTCACTGGCTGTACCTTCACTGAGAAACTCTGTCCATTCTTCTGTCCAGGTTTGAACCGCAATGGTACAAACTCTGCTCCTCTGATCATCTCTCCTGTCAATCACACTGATTGACAGGATTAATCCTTACATTTACAATAGAACGTGTAAAGTACACAGTATACTCTTAACAAACCTGCTTATCTGCAGCAGTTATGGCTTCAGTGCCTTGCTCAAGAACGCTTCATCCAGTTATAAACACTGGCGACGACCTTTCAAGACAGTCAAGGTCACGTCACCTCCTGACCTTTAGGACATGATCCACCCCTTCACAAACACTTTGCATCAGATATCAGTTTTTTCTTTCTTTTTTTTGGGGACCAAATTAGGTAGAAATAGTCATATGAAAGAGTCATATGACAATGAGCACCAAACAGGGTTCTGATACTCCATACCGTTTGACTGTAATTGGATTCATAAATGTGTGGGCGGGCTGGGACCTATTTCTTATCATGTTCTGGACATGTTTTAATCTGGAATTTCAAGTTTGGCCGGTTGGTGCCCGGCTACATGAACGAGCAAAAATGGTTTCGACCAATGGCACTGACTCGCAGGCTTGTGAGTTTGAAGTGTATGTGTGATGGTGCCCTTACACTACACCCATTAAGACCTGGAACGCATCTGTGTCATTTATTGATTTGAGCTGAAAAGCATTATTTTACACTTTGGCTATTAAAAAATAGCAGATATAGAGTGCCGCGCTACGAGCTTGTAGATATGCTATTTTTGAAAAATCGTGAAAATATTATTTTAAGGAGAACAATTTTAATTCAAGTCTTTGCTTCTGGGGGTCCCTGGAACAACATATTTTGAGATGGGGGGGGGGGGTCAGCGGCCAAATACATATGAAAAAGTTTGAGCACCACTGATATAGAGACATACGTTTTTCAGAATACCGTTGGGATTTGGAAGACATTTTGTAGAATCGGCTTCAGGTCCTAATGGGTTAAATGCCCATAATGCTGTGTGGTCCAACTCCCTCTCTGCTTTGTATCGACCCGACAGCTTCTGAAACGGTGACAAAACCTATTCGCACACATTCTCACTCATTAAACAAAAGCACAACATTTGTTTTTCAAAAGAATTCACCCCTACGTCTCACAGACTCTCTCCCATATGCATGTAAATGCGGTCATACTCTCAAATATCTCCTACTGCTCACCCATCTGCTCTCTAACATCAAATGACACTTTAAAGCCTGTGGAGCGATTACACAACCTAACCGACAAGATCTGTAACAAACGTACCATATTGTTCACACATCATTGTATTGCACTTGAAAGACCTAGTGCGCTAAACTTTTGAGAACTATTATCAAATTAACAATCAATGAAACTCAACCACAAGACAAACAAATAAAAAAAAATAAAAAAAAAGTCTTCCCAGATACAAGCCAAAACATCTGCACTGGGAGTGGAATACAGCTGTATTTATAGTATTTATACTATTAAGGTGCAAATCTTCGCTTACTTAACTCGGTTGTGCATGTCACCATTGTGTTTGTTCTAAAAAAAATATTCCATTCCAGAGACGGGGAATCATCAGACAATAGTTGTATTTGAGCTCATTATAATTACAATAATAATAATAATAATCATACACATCTTCAATCTGAAATCAGGACTTTGTCATAAATACAGTTGATTTTTCATACAGTTAGAAGTCATATCAGTGTCTATATACAGGATTAATCCATAAAGACAGAAAACACAACATACCTCCTCATCACAACCTCCTAGAAAAGGTCATTAGAACCTCCTAGAAAAGGTCATTAGAACCTCCTAGAAAGGTCCTCATCACGACCTCATCAGGTGCAGAACATCAGTGTGAAACAAACCTCTACAAGTTCAGTAAGAAACTGTGTTCTGTTCAGATGTATCGCTGACCTGAGGTCAGTGCAGATAGTTGTAATGGTTTAAATAAATATTCCGTTACTTTTTCACAATAAACCATGAAGAAAAAAGACATCAGAGGACCAGTCGACTTTGTTTCCGGTAAATGTTTACAAACGCACACATCACCCGTTCATTTAACTGAAACCTGCAACGTCATATTACTGGGTCTGATTCATGATGGCCACTAATAGGCTCTATTCACAGCAGCCATATTATGAAGACATTCACAGGTGTTACCAATGATACTAATGAAGGCTCTGTTCCATTCTGGTCAAACAGAGTCAGGGTGCTGATATTGTGCATGTTGGCTCACTGGAAACACTCTGTTACACCAGTGGGTCTACAGTTGGGGTCCAGGGACCCTCATGGGCTTCCAAATGGTCCCTTACGGGTGTGTAACTCTGAGAGTGTACAAATGGAACCAAATGGACCCTTACGGGTCCATTTGGTTCCATTTGTACACACTCAGAGTTATGGGGGTCGTGGAAACCACTGTGCTACACTAAACGGAACAGAGCCTTCATTAGTATCATTGGTAACACCTGTGAAGGAAGTGATAATATGGCGGCTGTGCATAGAGCCTATTACAGTACCAGATCTAATCAGCAAACCCTAGAGATATCTTATTAAGCAGTTTAAATGAAATATAAATAAACCTTCGATACTTCATTGACCGGAATTGACGTCGCTCTATACTTGGTCTGCTCCTTTTGTCCCTCTTCGCCAAAAATAACCGATCTACAAGCTTAGTTTTCTCCGAATGTTTGCCCCAGAACAGGGACGCTGGAGTTCACGTGGTTAAGCTGCCATCAAGGAATCAGACAACCCAGTAAGATGAACTTGTAGAAGCTTGAGTTTCAGGTTACTAGAGAACGTGGGCTCGGTGAAGAGGTCATGCACAGGGCAGGTACGCCACAACTTGCCCCCCAAAAACAGGCTATTAACGTATGGAACCAATATATATATATATCCAAGACAGTAAATAATGCAGTAAATTATACCATTAACTGAACGTGTCGTTTGCTGTTTTAGCGTATGAAATAGATTCAACTGCATGTTTTATACTGGTTAAGTATCCCAGGACGTGGACAGAGCCCAGTCAGCGAATAACAGGAATACGCGTTAACCCAGGTGATAGCCAAGACTGGCAGGTTTCACTTGAGATACGTTAAGCCAAAGCAGAAATGTACAGTCAGCGACAATAGGAGAGAGTATTCCGGTAAAAGGCTTGTGATCCAGGACATAGTCAGGCTCGAAACAGTTTAAGATGACCGAGTTGCAGAAAGCAAGGCTGATCTACAATCAGTTACAATGTAAGACAGTTAGTTACAGGTGTGTCCAAGTCCAAGACATAGTAGTCAGACCCTGGCAAACAGACAGTTACACTGTTAACCCTTTAAGGCCGGGAAAGAATCTGTGTCATTTTTAGATTTCTTTGGCTATTCAAAAAAATAGCTAGATATACAAGCTCGTAGCGCGGCACCGAGTGCCGCGCTGCGAGCTTGTAGATCTGCAAAAAAAAAAATTATCGTGAAAATGTGTGCAAATCTTTGAATGTATATATACATTTTTAACTCAAGTCTTTGCTGCTAAGGGGGTCCCTGGAACAAAATATTTTGAGATGGGGGAACGCAGCCAAATACATATATATATTTTTTGGGTGGTCCTTGACATGAAAAACTTTGAGAACCACTGATTATAGCAACAAAAAAAACTGTTAGGATTCAGAAGATTTAGAAGACATTTGTAGAATCCCCCAGAAGCAAAGATTTGAGTTACAGATGTTCTCTTTAAAAAAAAATACATTCAAAGATTTGCACAAATTCTTACAAAAAAATCAAAAATAGCAGATGGCGCGCCATGAGCTTGTAGATCTGCTATTTTTGAATAGCCAAAGAAATCTTAAAAATGACACACAGATGCGTTCCCGGTCTTTAAGGGTTAAAGTAGCAGAGATACAAAATAATAATATTGTCTTCCAGCATGTAAGCCACAGTTCTGACTAAAAAAAGATCTCAGTTCATCAGCCTTGTGACCAGAATGTTGCTGGGTGCCAATCCAAACCCCAGACCGGCTGGGGCCATCTGGATGGAAAACGCAGCCTGCTGCCACAGTGTCTTTGAGCAACGCACCTGCCACATGTGTGTTAGGGCTGGGCAATATATCGCTATGGTGACGCGAGACTAGATACCAGCTGGGATTTTGGATATCGTAATATGGCAGAAGGGGTTTATTTTCCTGATTTTAATGCAATGAAAAGTTGTTTTTGATATAATCTTTCACTATATATATATTTTGTGTTTTTGACAACTTTTCTAAACACTATTCTTGAGAAGACACTTGCCCGCAGGCACTGGAGATGTACTAAAAAAAAAAAACGCTGTTATATAAGTTTGGTTTTGGAGCGGTACTTCTGCGGTTTAGTTTCAAACTGAATAGGCTCTATTCACAGCAGCCATATTATGAAGACATTCACAGGTGTTACCAATGATACTAATGAAGGCTCTGTTCCATTCTGGTCAAACAGAGTCAGGGTGCTGATGTTGTGCACGTTGGCTCACTGGAAACACTCTGCTACACCAGTGGGTCTTCAGTTGGGGTCCAGGGACCCTCATGGGCTTCCAAATGCCCCCCCCCCCCCCCCCCCCCCTTACAGGTGTGTAACTCTGAGAGGTTCCATTTGTACACTCTCAGAGTTATGGTGGTCGTGGAAACCACTGTGCTACACTAAATGGAACAGAGCCTTCATTAGTATCATTGGTAACACCTGTGAAGGAAGTGATAATATGGCTGCTGTGCATAGAGCCTATTGTGGGAATCGCAGTTCTAACAGAGCATAGATAGACCAGGGGTGTCACCAAAAGGACTACTAACTAATATTATCGCCACAATGTCGATAGCGGTATTTGGTCAAAAAGCATGTGATATTTGACTTTTAATATCGCCCAGCGCTAACGTATGTAACTGCGTGAAAACCAGCAACCGTCGCTGGTTCCATTCAAGATGTCTGGTCACAAGGACAATGAAAAGATCTTATATAGGTTAGGTGGTCCAGTACATAGCCAGGTCCAGCAACACACACACACACACACGCACACACACACACACACACACACACACACTAAGATATCAGAAGTCCATTCCCTTGGGCCTTGAGTTTCAAGACGTAGCCGGGGGGGGGGGGGGGCCCAGAAAAAGGAACAGCGCCACACTGTGACCAAAGCAAAGCGGTACAGTCCAATTACGGTACATTCAGTAGTAACAGACACACGTCCCATCCATTCATCCCTCCATCCACAGTATCTCTCACTCCTCTCTCTCTCTCGCTCCATCCTGCAGTGTCCATTCTGTCCTTCTCTGGTGAAGAAAAAGATGGAGGGATGGTTAACAGATGGATGTTTTTTTTCCCAGCATTTATTGGACTTCAGTGGCTGAAGGCGTTCCAGAAGTTAGTTAGTAACGCTGGTCTGGGGTGGGGGGGTCGTTGAAACTAGAAGATGAGGAGGGGGTTGTTTCCCCCAGTGTTTAGTCGGATCCCAGACCAGCTGCACTGCTGCCTCCTCCACCGCTGCTGTCTTTACTGAGACGGACTAATTCCTGAGACAACACCTCCAAGTCCTGCACAGAGAGAGAGAGAGAGAGAGAGAGAGTTAGAATGATAAAGAGAAAATCAGTGGTGGAAAAAGTACTCAAATTCTTTACTTGAGTAAAAGTACCGATACTGCAATATAGAAATACTCTGTTACAAGTAAAAGTACAGAATTAAAAAATGTTCTTGAGT
>NC_139947.1:6981809-7001809 GCF_963454915.1 Gymnoscopelus microlampas | reverse complement strand
TTCCTTTCTTAGCCGTGGAGCGATAAACAACAGTACAAAAGGGATTAGACTTCATTGCCGTGGTTTAAGGTTATTATACAATGGTTATCGATCAGATTACATCAGATTTAAACCAGTGATTCCCAAACTTTTTCATCTCAAGGACCCCCCGTTTGGTATAATAAAGGCCACGGACCGCCTAACTCAAGACAGCGTACAAATAGAGCCCACTGTCAAGAGTTACTGCTCCATAAGGCCCTTAAGGGTCCATTTGGTCCTAAAAATCACTCACTTTGGACCCCTGGGGTCTCCGGACCACCACTTTGAGAACCACTGCATTAAGCGCCATGTTTTATAGCACATTACAATATGATAACATAGATTTGTGGTTCTCACCTTCTCCTCCAACATCCACTTCTCCTGTTGAACTTCAGCCAGTCTCTGGAACAACTCTCCCACCTCATCATCTGACAGCTCTGCTGGACGCTGAGACTGTGGACTACCTCCACCAGACTGAAATATATAGAGAAATATATATGTTACTGCCTCCACCAGACTGAAATATAGAGAGAAATATATATATTACTACCTCCACCAGACTGAAATATAGAGAGAAATATATATGTTACTACCTCCACCAGACTGAAATATAGAGAGAAATATATATGTTACTACCTCCACCAGACTGAAATATAGAGAGAAATATATATGTTACTACCTCCACCAGACTGAAATATAGAGAGAAATATATATGTCACTACCTCCACCAGACTGAAATATAGAGAGAAATATATACATTACTACCTCCACCAGACTGAAATATAGAGAGAAATATATACATTACTACCTCCACCAGACTGAAATATAGAGAGAAATATATATGTCACTACCTCCACCAGACTGAAATATAGAGAGAAATATATATGTTACTACCTCCACCAGACTGAAATATAGAGAGAAATATATATGTTACTACCTCCACCAGACTGAAATATATAGAGAAATATATATGTTACTACCTCCACCAGACTGAAATATAGAGAGAAATATATATGTTACTACCTCCACCAGACTGAAATATAGAGAGAAATATATACATTACTACCTCCACCAGACTGAAATATAGAGAGAAATATATATGTTACTACCTCCACCAGACTGAAATATAGAGAGAAATATATATGTTACTACCTCCACCAGACTGAAATATAGAGAGAAATATATACATTACTACCTCCACCAGACTGAAATATAGAGAGAAATATATATGTTACTACCTCCACCAGACTGAAATATAGAGAGAAATATATATGTTACTACCTCCACCAGACTGAAATATAGAGAGAAATATATACATTACTACCTCCACCAGACTGAAATATAGAGAGAAATATATATGTTACTACCTCCACCAGACTGAAATATATAGAGAAATATATATGTTACTACCTCCACCAGACTGAAATATAGAGAGAAATATATATGTTACTACCTCCACCAGACTGAAATATAGAGAGAAATATATATGTTACTACCTCCACCAGACTGAAATATAGAGAGAAATATATATGTTACTACCTCCACCAGACTGAAATATAGAGAGAAATATATATGTTACAGGGAAATTGGAAAACCAGTGAAATTGAAAAAGGAGCACTCGTTTTCACCCCCCCTCGCTTCCCCCTTTGTTATCGATTCACTTTGATTGCGACTGGTGACGTTAATCTGTCTATGTAATCAACACACCTGTTACTAGGCAATTCTGTAGAACCAACACTAGAGGGCAATGCAAGCCACACTAGAGCCCCCCCCACACACACACGCACGCACGCACGCACGCACGCACGCACGCACGCACGCACGCACGCACGCACGCACGCACACTAATTAGAGAGTGTCGTGGATAGTAACCCATGAAAAGATCTATCCTCCCCCTATCGGTTTACAACTCGGACGGCGCTGAGTAGACTAGCAGACCTAGCAGACTAGCAGGCACTCGCGCCTCGAGGCGCTCAGGCGCGCCTCCTCGGACTCAAATACAGCGTTACTCTGCTCAGTTTGGCTAACCGCTTCATTATCCAACCTGTCAAAGAATATTTCTCTCATATTATCCATTTTATTTTCAGCGCTCCGCCACCTCGCATCAAAGCCCAGCCTCGCGCCGAAGCCCCGCGCCTAAAAACGAGCATACCTTTCCAATTTCCCAACGAATGCCAATTTCCCTGTAACATATACATTACTACCTCCACTAGACTGAAATATATAGAGAAATATATACAATATAACTACCTCCACTTGACTAAACATAACACAAAAAGTTCTTAAATTTGCATTTCGTAGACAGGATAATTTGAATTTCTCTGTAACAATGCTTATATTGGTAATAACTAGGGATGTCCGATATTATCGGCCTCCCGATATTATCGGCCGATATTAGCATAATAATTGATATCGGGAAAATATCGGTATCGGTTTTTGAATTTTTTTATTTTTTATTTTTTTTTGCTTTATAAATAAGTTACAGGAGTTCTTACTGTATATGGTGTGTGCGATATGTGACTCAGGCTCCACCCCATTTGGACCTCCAACCTCATTGCGAGCTTGGAGGTCCATTCAGCTGTTCTTATCAATGATGAACAAACGTCACTTTTTGTCTTGTTTTTTCATTTCCTGAACATTTTTGGAATTAGCTGGTTTCTGCCCAACACCAGAGATGTATAATAGGCTCTATTCACAGCAGCCATATTATCACTTCCTTCACAGGTGTTACCAATGATACTAATGAAGGCTCTGTTCCATTTAGTGTAGCACAGTGGTTTCCACAACCCCCATAACTCTGAGAGTGTACAAATGGAACCTAATGGACCCTTACGGGTCCATTTGGTTCCATTTGTACACTCTCAGAGTTACACACCCGTAAGGGGCCATTTGGAAGCCCATGACTGTAGACCCACTGGTGTAACAGAGTGTTTCCAGTGAGCCAACATGCACAACATCAGCACCCTGACTCTGTTTGACCAGAATGGAACAGAGCCTTCATTAGTATCATTGGTAACACCTGTGAATGTCTTCATAATATGGCTGCTGTGAATAGAGCCTATTATAGAGTGTGGAGTGTAGGACAGACAGAGAGACAATGGACTGCCTCCACTATAAATAGACAGACTAGCACCACTAGGGGAGAGGTAGATATACGTAAAGATATTATCCATCAAGAAAGACAAGGGAAAGAAGTACGGGAGTTATGTTGATTCACATGCTCGCACACATACACACACACAGTTGTATTCAGGCAGGGGTGTCAAACTCATTTCAAAATCATTCATATGCAACATTATACGCGGTGTGCACGAGCGAGCACACGTGCAGGCGTACGCACGAGAGGACCGGCGCGTACTCCCACAGCTGTCACTTTGTTCTCTCAGCCTGCCGTCTCATTTCTCTGCCATAACCACACAGTGTCTCACTTCACCGACGTTGTTTTATTGTGAAGATTACTTTTACGATGGGTGTTATTACAGTGTCACAGAGGCTACGAGAAATGAGAGATGAAAACAAACGTTTGTTTTGGGAGCCCCGCCGTTTTCCGTTAACCCATGCATCAGTGTCATTTTAGATATGAGCCGTAACCATTATTTTATACTTTGGCTATTCAAAAATAGATCTACAACCTTGTAGACCTGCTATTTTTAAAAAATCTTGAACATTTGTGCAAATCTTTGAATATACATTTTTTTTTAAACAACATTTTTAACTCAAATCTGTGCTTTTGGGGGGGGGGGGGGGGGGGGGCTGGAACAATATACTTCCCTGAGGTCCTAGACAACATATATATACTAGAAAAAAAGTATTTTCGAGCGATACAAATAAGCCGATTACACCCCGGCCCGTTTCGGAACTGTGTGGGGGGGTCCGCCAAAATGGTACAACATCGCTCGTTATGAATTTGGGCTCCTGGACCACTCTTATGGGGAGTTAACAACCTCAAATAAAAGGTACGAAAAAAGCCTGGGGCGAAATTCTCCTTTAATGTTGCACTACTGTTTTACACTCTTACTGTACTGTTTGCATGCAACTGCACTTTAACCCTTTTATACCGGGGAACGTATCCGTGTCATTTTAGATTCTAACCACTTTGGCTATTCAAAAATAGCAGATATACAAGCTCTCATAGCGCGGCACCGAGTGCCGCGCTATGAGCTTGTAGATCTGCTATTTTTGAAAAATCGTGAAAATGTGTGCAAATCTTTGAATAAATATATGTTTTAAAGACATTTTGAGACAGGGGTCCGCGGCCAAATACATATCATTTTGGGGGTCCTTTGGGAAAAGTTTGAGGACCACTCATTATAGCAACATGCGTTTTTTTAACACGAGTTAGGATTTAGAAGACATTTGTAGAATCCCCCAGAAGCAAAGATTTGAGTTAAAAAATGTTCACTTTAAAAATACATATATTCAAAAGATTTGCACACATTTTCGCGATTTAAAAAAAACATAGCCCAACGAAATCTTCAAATGACACAGTTACGCATTCCCGGTCTTAATGCGTTAACAAGTATCTAGTCATGGTGACTGAGAACTGGAGGCCATGAATAATACATAATGCATTGTGCTGCTACATGTGGAGGTGCAGTGAACGGCGCCACTCATTCCTAAACCTGCCGCTTCCAGACAGCTGACAAGCTTCTTGGCTTTTAACCAGCCTGTCAACACCGGCTTTTTGGAGTAGTTGTCATTTTTCATAATGTCATTTTAGATGACTACTTGTCACCTGCTGCGACTGCAGTTTAGATTTATTGACGTTCATTACAGAGAAAGCCTGCTCAAAGAGATATGTTGTCCCCAAGCACTTTTTTGGGTGAAAAATGGCAGATATTTTTGAAAAATCGTGGGAAAACTTTGAATTTATTTACATTTTTAACTCAAATCTTTGCTTCTGGGGGTCCCTAGAACAAAATATTTTGCGATGGGAACAAATACATATCATTTTGGGGGTCCTTGACATGAAAAAAGTTTGAGAACCACTGAAATTATAGCTACACACTGAAAAACAAAAAAAAAGAATGTAGAATTTTTTTAAGAATTTGTTGAATCCCCAGAAGCAAAGATTTGAGTCAAAAATGTTTGCTTTTTTCCTCAGTGACACCTCATAGTGTTGTTTTCCTTTTTATTTCAACTCAGAGGGAAAAAAAGTGATCTTTCCAATTATCACTGAATGTCCAATCTTCAAAGACAACTTTACTGTTTTTGGACAACATTGTGAACCACAGCAGCAAAGGGGTTTCAGCTTGGCTACAGGTGGTACTGACGACCTAGTTTATCGTCTCTGTCTATGTCCAAAACTGTTACTTTTCAGGATTAAAAAAAAATAAAAATAAAGATTATGAGGTTTCTGCCTGACAGCAACGATATACAAAGTGAGAGCTCTAACTGCTGTTTGCTGGTGAGGACAGTGTCAGGAGACGAGTAAAGAGAGCAGCAGCCACGGTCAGCGAGACAACCGTCGTCTGTTGTTATGTTAAACACAACAAGCTAATCAGGAGACAGGTACTTAGAGCCAGAGTGGCAAGAGCGGCTTCAGAGAGGCTACATGAATACAAAATTATCATTTTCTGAAAATCTTCTGGCGAGCTGAATTGCACCCCGCCGTTTGACACCCCTGTGTAGGCAGTGGTGGAAAGTAACTAAGTATATTTACTTAAGTACTGTTCTTTAGTTACTAGTTACTTTTCGGATATAAATTATTATGACCACTTTAGCCCTATTTTATACCTAGGCTATTTGAAAATAGCAGATCTACAAGCTCACAACGCGTTGCATCGCGACGCGTTGTGAGCTTGTAGATCTGCTATTTTCAAACATTTTAGTACTTTTACTTTTGGTACTTTAAGTACATTTTGATGCTTTTAGTACTTTTCAAAAATGTAATTTTGAATTCTGAACTTTTACTTGTAACAGAGTATTTCTATATTGCAGTATTGGTACTTTTACTTAAGTACAGAATTTGAGTACTTTTTCCACCACTGTGTGTAGGTTGTGTCTTGTGTGTATTAAGGTTTGTGTACCTTCTGCTCTCTGGTAGGCTGCGTGTCCTTCATGATGTCTCTGTAGGAGAAGGAGGAGACGGAGGAGGAGTCCGTCTGCTGCTGACTCCTGCTGGGACTGTTGATCTCTGATAGGACCAATTCCTCTAGGCCTACACACACACACACACACACACACGGTAAGGGCAGGTACACATTGCAAGACATTAGGTCCGATATTGCTGTACCCGACATTTTTTGGCGCTCGCCGAGAAAACCTCCCGACCTGACGCAGATCGGCCTTTGATCGGCGAGAAAATGCTCTGTGTGTGTGAAAGGCTCTGCAACCCGATGTGGCCGCGATTCTCCGCTCTGCGACGGCTTTTCAGATATCTAAATTGTTAGATATTCATCTCTTTCTGGGACAGGACAACAGACAATATCATACAGTGTGAAAGGAGCCGAGACCATTCTGCGAGTAAATCCACGCTGCAGCCAATGAGAGCACATTACAGCAACCGTGGCTAAGGGAGCGTCGCTGGATCTGACCACAACAAACAGTCCCTACCACAATATTACCTTCCAGTCCTGTATTAAGTTAACATTATAAAACTAAATGAGAGAGTGAGCAAGCCTGGTGGGCTGTTTATTTTAGAGGAATTGTACAGAGAGACAGAGCGAGAGCTCTCTGTGTGTGTGTGTGTGTGTGTGTGTGTGTGTGTGTGTGTGTGTGTGTGTGTGTGTGTGTGTGTGTGTGTGTGTGTGTGTGTGTGTGTATCTGTGAGTGCAGCATGCCTGTGACACACGCTGTGTCTGAACAGCGTTGCCAGATGTTGCGAGAGAAATAAGCAACCAGGGCTATGAAAACAAGCCCAAGAAAAGGCCACTTGAGCACTTTAAACCTATTTACAAATACATTGGATATTTGAAAATAGCCAATCTACAAGCTCACGTTGTAGATAGGCTATTTTTAAAGAAGACATTTGGGGGGGGGGGGGTTGTGGAGTATTTTCCAAATCCACACAGATCTTGTATGGGGGTCTATGGCACAACATATTTTCAGAAGGGGGAGGTCTGCGCCTCTGCGGACAAATATTAATTTGGGGGTCCTTGCCATGAAAATGTTTGAGAACAACTGGTTCAAACAACATTAGGAAACAAGGCCAAAAAAGCAACTACACTTTCAAGCAACTTTACAGAAAAACAATCCCAAAGTCGCTTATAATAAGCGGACATGGCAACTCTGTCACAGCGGAATTAGCGCACTTGCCGTGCAAGAGAGAGAGAGAGAGAGAGAGAGGGGGGAGAGGCATATCACGGGATACCTCGATTAAAATGAATTGGAATAAACAAAAATGTATGTATTGGGTCTGACTCTGGAGATAGCATCCTAGTGAACTATCCTACAGTGTGTCAGCCCTTGTCGGGGATCAATCGTGTTGTGAAGACCACAACGATATTATGACAGCCGATTTCAAGAAATAAACTCCTGCAGTGTGTTATGCTTAACGATCAGATGACCCCCCGACCACTTTAAGGTCTTGCAATGTGTACCTGCCCTTAGTAATCCTCAGTGTTAGCGGTAATATCCCCATGTGTAACTCTGAGAGGGTGTGGCCACACATGAGCTTCATCAAGTCAGAAGTGCCGGAAGGTTCCGTTGAGGCGCGTTGGCGCCAGAGCCTTGTATCAGAGCAGTGGTTTTCAACCCTTTTCATGTCAAGGACCCCCCAAATTGACGCTTATTAGCCGGCGGACCCCCCATTTGAAAAGATATACCAGGGACCCCCCATAAGAGAGCACTTTTACGGCTCTAGCAGTGATTCTCAAACATTTTAATTTCAAGGACCCCCAGTTTTTACATGCATTTAGGCTACGGACCCCCATTTAATGACATTTCTATCCCTGGGACCCCAATTTATATTCCAAAATCAATGTTAATTTAACTCTCTGAGTTACAGACACATAAGACCCTTATGATAAGGGTCCATTTGGTTCATAAGTATCTATCATTTAGCTGGGGACCCCCTGGAACCCCCTCAAGGACCACTGGTGGTCCCCGGAACACTGGTTGAGAACCACTGTATTAGAGAGTCGCGTCACCTCGGGGGGAAGAAAACAGCGCCGGTCCCTTGGTTCATGTAAACTCTAAACAGTGACAAACGCTCATAAACTCCAGTGCATTCCGGAAACTTCCGGGTTCAGGGCTTTGTCACTAATTCGCCAATAGAAGGCTCTGAAGAAGACCTGGCCCGATGAAGTGAACGGAGGTGACGCAACTCTCCTTATATGGCTCCTTATATTGGCGCCATTGAAGCGAGTTAAGTCTGACACATGTGATGTGTGAACACTGGTGAACCATGACCGGGCCACCAACCAACCAATAGGAGACAAGTGCCGTGCGTTGAGCCCACTTGGCAGCCATTTGGCTTGGGGTTTTCTTTCAGCGAAACAACACTCATAGATTAAAGTACGGTACTCAGTCACCATGATTGATTTTTCAGTCATTCTATAGGCTCTATGCACAGCAGCCATATTGGACAGAAATTGGGCCCCTTCCCTGCTTCCTTCACAGGTGTTACCAATGACACTAATGAAGGCTCTGTTCCATTTAGTGTAGCACAGTGGTTCTCAAACTTTTTAATTTCAAGGACCCCCATAACTCTGAGAGTGTACAAATGGAACCAAATGGACCCTCGACCCGGGAGGGTCCATTTGGTTCCATTTGTACACTCTCAGAGTGACACCCTCTCAAGGAACCATGAGGGTCCCTGGACCACACTTTGAACATGCACAATATCAGCACCCTGACTCTGTTTGACCAGAATGGAACAGAGCCTTTATTAGTATCATTGGTAACACCTGTGAAGGAAGTCAGAAGAGGCCCAATTTTTTCTCCAAAATGGCTGCTGTGCATAGAGCCTATTCCACAGGGGCCAGCATTTCTACTGGCTTGTAGTTGTTAACTTTTAGCACAGCATATCTACCATTTAATGTGGAGTGAAAACAGAAAGGTCACTAGTTCAGAGCCCTGAGGGTCAACCAGAGGTATATAGTGGTTTAAGTGGTGAAGTCTCAGCATGCGTTGGCTAAAAAACGCGTGTCAAACGCATGTGTGAGCGTGCCCTGAGGACTAGACCGTGTACTTGCACTACTGCAGCGCATACGTGTCCCGTGTTGCTGCTCCACTGCGCAGACAGCCAATGAGCTCATCCCCCGCCCCCCCCCCCGCCCCCTAACGAGCAGCTTACACGCCACACTTAACCCGTTAAGGCCGGGAACGCATCTGTGTAACCACTTTAGCTCATAGCGCGGCGTAGATCTGCTTTTTTTAAACATTTTTTTATCGTGAATATTTTGTTTTAAAGCGAACATTTTCAACTCAAATCTTTGCTTCTGGGGATTCTAGAAATGTCTTCTGAATTCTAACAGTTAAGAAAGAAAAAAAAACAAAAAAAACATATGTTGCTATTATATCAGCGGTTCTCAAAATGTTTCATGTCAAGGACCCCCAAAATTATATGAATTTAGCCACGGACGCCCATCTCAAAATATTTTGTTCCAGGGACCCCCAGAATCAAAAATTTGAGTTAAAAGTGTATATATATATATTCAAAAGATTTGCACAAATTTTCACGATTTGTTTCCCTCAAAAATAGCAGATCTACAAGCTCATAGCGCAGCACTCGCTATGAGCTTGTAGATCTGCTATTTCTGAATAGCCCAAAGAAATCTAAAATGACACAGCATGCGTTCCCGCGGTCTTAATGGGTTAAAAAAGCCCACGGCGGCACCGGCATACAGCCCCCCCCCCTCTCGGCGGCGGCGGCCATTTTGAACGCGTTCTTAGTGAATGGAGAGAGTGGACAGGGAGTGCGCGCGCGCATGTCCCTTTAAGAGTAAAGGCGAACGTCCCTTTAAGAGTGGAGGAGTACTTTAAAATGTCTGATTCTCAGGTTTGCGCTTCAGAGGCAATTAAACATTCATTACTACCCGATCCATTATATATGATTACTGCAAGAGAGAGAGAGAGGGGGGGGGGGGGGGGTTGGCATAGAGAGAGAAAGAGAGAGAGAGAACAGGGGGTAGAGAGAGCAAGAGAGGGATAGGCAATTACCCTGGATTTGTGTGTATGTGTGTGTGTGTGTGCAAATATTATGAAAGTAAGTGAGACGATTTAGACAAAAACGTCCTCTTTGCTATTTTTTATACAAAAAAACTGCACCTAGGAAGTGCGTGTGTCTGTGTCTGTGTCTGTGTGTGTGTGTGTGTGTGTGTGTGTGTGTGTGTGTATAGACGCCAGAGTGTCCCCTCAGCTGAGTGAATCAGAGATCAGCATTAAATATTAACCAGTGGTTTACGTGCACGCGGGCATGCACACACGCAAAAGCACACACACACTAAATACGCAGTTATATATTTTATATCTGGTTAAAAATGCACTATTTATGACATTTTCTCACAAAATGCCACAATTGGTAGTTATTATGATGTTAATAGATAGCACGTTTCAAATGGATGGATACCGAGGTGAACGGTGAATTCATAATTCCAGGGGGTCCCAAGTAAAATTGATTAATATAGCATCATCGGGTATTTGAGAATAGCCGAGCTACAAGCTCACAACGCGTGGCATCGCGACCCGTTGTGAGTTTGTAGATCTGCTATTTTCAAAACATCATCTCATGGCCAAATACATTTTTGGTTTGAGAACCACTGCATACAGCAGGGGGGTTTCAAGTGATTGTGGACCCAGGGACCACCGTCCTGGCTTGATAAGACTCGAAGTTTCGGGCCACTATGCGGCCCGATTCTGTGACCCGCCTTCATTGCAGTGATGGCAGGACGTGACGGGACGTAAGCTGAATTCGGTAGGTAACCAAAGGTGGTGTAACTGTCCGTACTGAAGGATGCACTTCCACCACATGATTGGCCCTAGCCAATCACAGATCAGCCCTAGACAATCACAGATCGGAGCTCGACGGAGTTCAACTTTTTACAACAACGAAGAATAACTTTACCGGAACTTCGGGAACTGATCCCCTTTCCAAAAGCCAAGAAGAAGTCGCCGTCTGATATCATTGTAACACGATAGCGTGGTTAATATTGTTTTCTTTGGGATGTACATGACACGAGAATTAAGGAAATATTAATGCGACTCAGGTCGCTAAGTAATGGAGAACGGACATTACCGCGACTGACTGCAAATGGATAGTAAGTGCAAAATGATTAGCTTACTATTATCCATTTTGGCTAACTCTCAGCGATCTCTCGGGGTGATTTCGGTTACACATTAATGCATTTATCATTAATGATTTTATAAATCTACGGAGGTTTTCCTGCTCTGCTAGGCTAGTCTCTCCACGCATGCGCTGTGTGAACTGCAAAAATGTGACGTCTATCGCATCATAGGACTTCCGGCGCTGGGGCGCTAAATTATGATGCAATAATGGAGTTTCATACAGCAGTACATCGGGCAAGTACATTAAATCTTTGCCTGCCACCGACGAGATTTCTCGTCGGATTCTGCAGCCTGCTACTGACGCGTGATTTGGGAGCGTATGGGAGTGCTTGGCAAACCACGCTCCCGGAGTGCCGTTGGAATCTAAACCGTGCCCCTGACCATCCCCATTGGCTGGCTATTTCCACAATGTATATCTAGCTGATGATGAAGATGATGATGGTTAAAACACGCTACGCTAGTCCGTTTATATAGGTTAATAATACCGAAAGAGTTTATGAATACGCTAGTCTGTTTATATAGGTTAATAATTGCTTCTCTGCTGGCTATACCGAAAGAGTTTAAATAGATGGAGACGGCCGTCTCGTGCAGCCGCTTGCCAACTGTTAAAATAAGTCTTTTAATATGAATCGAGAAGTGTTCAACAGTAGAATGAGCAAGTTGAGGATGATTCCTTGCCTGTTTGTTTACTTCCTGTCTAATCGTTGTGGAAAAATGGCTTCATCTCCGTTTCCTGTTACTTTAAGGCAGAAAACAAGCCACATTCAACTGGCCACAACTATGCAACGGATTACCGCGACCGGACACATTTCCCCCCCCCCGATTCTAGGAGACCCCCGTGCATGTAAATGAGAAAAATCGCTGGCAGTGGTGTGGCAAACAATGTGTTATTTCGAGGCAGTCAAAGAGTTAACGGTGCGGGAAGCAGCTATCCCAATATGTGCAAAAATGTGGAGTCAGTAGGAGGACCCGTGTGGCGAGAGACCCTGTACAACGCTGACTGTGCACTCCATGGGTGTCGCGGCTGATTCTGGTACAAAGATTATGTTTTTTTCTTCAGTTGCACAGTCTGTCTATTCTTGGCTATGTAGCGGGGGGACGGGGACAGAGTCTAATGACATTTTCCGGCTCCAGCCTTGCCCTGTTCTTATCCAACAGTTGTGGTCTAAGTTTCTCCAAAAGAAAACGCAATAAGATTATGCAAAAATCTTCACTTTCCTCCATTACTGAGTGCATGGCCAGTACGACGTCTCCCTGACAACCTACCAACTAACAGTGGTGGAAAGAGTACTCAAATTCTTTACTTTAGTAAAAGTAGCAATACTGCAATATAGAAATACTCTGTTACAAGTAAAAGTCCAGAGTTGAAAATGCACTTCAGTAAAAGTACAAAAGTATTGGCATAAAAATGTACTTAAAGTACCAAAAGTAAAAGTAATAAAATGTTTGAAAATACCAAATCTCACAACACGACGCATTGTCGCGTTGTGAGTTTGTAGATCTGCAATTTTCAAATAGGTATACAATAGGCGTAAAGTGGTTCATGTATGTTTTATAATGTATTATTACACGGCTTGGTTGAATGCTCGATTCTGATTGGTCAGTCATCGGTCATTATTTCTGGATAATGACCGATGAGCTCAATAACGGACCACTGTGTAATCAGAGACTCAGAACACCTGCTCATGTCAACCTGTGCTGCTTGGTTATATGCTTTATCCAACATGACAGCCATGTAAACAAACAAACAATGTCATTTACAACTAAACGTTGCTCTCAAGAATGTTTTTGAAAACATTTGAAGTGAGAAATAGACGATGCAATAACCGAGAAGTCATTCTATTTGATCCACTGCGCTTCCTTGTTTATTGTGGCACAACAACGGGGGAATACCAAAACGCTCGCCCCAAAACACAGTCGCCCCGGGGCAAATCCGGCGGTATTACAGGCAAATCGGCAGTAAATAGAATGGGGGGCGAGTGTGTTTTGGGGCGAGTTTTTTTCCATTTCGTCATTTGTTTTTGCGAGGCGAACTTGTCCGCCCAGCCCAATACTTATGGAATACTTTCATTGCCGTAAGCAAGGAAATACTTCGTTTTGTTGTTACTTTTGGGTAAATGTATTTATGTATTTATTAAGTAGCCGTGTAATAAGCGGCTACGGCGGTGGTTAATCAGGGCGATTAACCACCTCGGCTGCGCCTCGGTGGTTAATCGCCCTGTCGGGCTTTAAATTTCAATAATGACTACCTCCCCATGCATTATCCCTTGCATAATGTATATCTGCAAAGTAACTAAAGTTTTCAAATAATTGTAGTGGAGTAAAAGTACAACATGTGCCTCTGAGATGCAGTGGAGTAGAAGTAAAAGTATAGACAATCGGAAACACTCCGGTAAAGTAAAAGTACCTCAAAATTGTACTTAAGTCCAGCACTTGAGTAAATGTACTTAAGTTACTTTACACCACTTCCAACTAAGCAACCAAGTCACGGCCATCCAGCGTGATCTCCACTTCATCTGCAGGATCTTCAGTAATACTAAACATGTCGACTGACCACAAATTGAACAGTGCAGCAATGCACCCTATGCACAGCAGCCATATTGTGAAGACATTCGCAGGTGTTGCCAATGATACTAATGAAGGCTCTGTTCCATTCTGGTCAAACAGAGTCAGGGTGCTGATATTGTGCATGTTGGCTCACTGGAAACACTCTGCTACACCAGTGGGTCTACAGTTGGGGTCCAGGGACCCTCATGGGCTTCCAAATGGCCCCTTACGGGTGTGAAACTCTGAGAGTGTACAAATGGAACCAAATGGACCCGTAAGGGTCCATTTGGTTCCATTTGTACACTCTCAGAGTTATGGGGGTCGTGGAAACCACTGTGCTACACTAAATGGAACAGAGCCTTCATTAGTATCATTGGTAACACCTGTGAAGGAAGTGATAATATGGCTGCTGTGCATAGAGCCTGTTATGTGAAGGAAAATAACAGATATATGTCTTTCTTTCTATGACTTTGTGGGTTCAGTCGTTCAGAAGTGGCCCGTAGATCATGCCAGTGATGTTGCTAGGTTTTCAATGTAATGGGTCCTGGGATGCAAGGGTGGTCTTTTAGATGGGTCCCAGGGACATTTTATGGGTCCCCAATTACACGTCCCCCCCCCTATCGTTTTCTTTGATCTCCAATCTCCATATCTTCTATGCGTGTGTGACTGTGTACATTATATCCTGATGCAGTGGATCTCAACCTTTTCAGGCAGCGACCCCCCAAAATAATCATATTTTAACTGGGGACCCCCCACCCTGAGGAATTAGGAGTTGAGGCACTTAATTTAGTTTGATTCAGTTCCACAGATACATATTGTGAAAATAGCAGATCTAGATCAGTGCGACCCGTTCCTGCTTTTCAAGACCGATACCGATATATATACATATATTAAAAAATCATAAATATATTTTTTCAAATGTATATGATTCTGTAGTATTAGCACACCTTATGGTAAGAAATACTAGTAGTGGGCAACAGGTGGATTTAACATACCTTTGACCAATAGAATACATTTAATCATAGAACCTTTTAATCATTATTATTATTATTTTATTTTGTATTATTTATGAATGTAGAATTTATTTTTACTATTTATTGTGTAGACTGAAAACACTGGCTTACAGTGGAAGTATTGGCAAATAAAGAAATAGGAATTCAAGAAATAATGAAGACAAATACTGACAATGCCTATGAACATTGGCTTGCAGTTATTGCACATAGTCAACATGCAATAATACTATTAGGCTTGTCATTGAGAAAGGAAAATAAAGTTGTCTTTTTGAGGAGAAGTGGAACCTTATAAGTCACTTTAAGTTTAGCATGAGGGAGAGGGTCTACCCTCTTCAGGGAATTAATTGTTACGATATCTCTAAGCTACAGAAAACATCCAGTTGCCTATTAAACATACACAAGACACAGACGATAGACAACCGGTTACTTACAGCTGCCATTAATTAGTGCTTTTGTTTGCCTTTGTGGTCAAATCAGGGTCAAATGCATAGGCTCAACGAGCCATCGTTAACCTGCTAATGTTACACAGCTGATTGGCAACATGCGTTACTCCACCACATCACTCTGATCTCCAAGCAAGTGGGAGAACACTCTAAAATCGGGGATTTTACTTTGGCTGGTCAATTTAAGATGACAACAGCAACAAAGATTAGTAGTAGACCTGTATGTATGATGATCAGTTATTATTCCAGACAGTGGTCTATCCAAGACGTTTTAACACGTTTAAGAGCAGGTCCTCATGCCGTCTCTCTCTCTCTCTCTCTCTCTCTCTCTCTCTCTCTCTCTCTCTGTGTGTAGCGTAGACTAACAGCGAGGGGCTATACTGCTGCTTCTGCCACACAACGCTGTTTAACCGAGTTATACTTCTCCAGTACAACGGTGTCTAACCGGAGAGTTATACTTCTCCACCAACGGTGCCTAACCGAGAGAGTCCATGTAGATCACAGCTGACAAATATTATATATTATCGGAGCTAATCGGAGCTGCGTCCCATGGACGCACTAGAGTTGTCATGAATGCGTCCTTTCGCAATATGGTGCGTCAGCGACGCAGGACGCAGGCCTACGAGCATCTCTGTCATGCGTTTAATCACTTTGTCCTTGTGAGGGGCGGGCGACCTCCAGGAGAAAGAGAAGGATGAAGACGCACGACACCTTGTCATCGACGTTAACGCTTCTATAGTTCATATTATAGCACCCAACAAGAGTTACATCGTTTCTCTATGGACTAAATAACCACAGCAGACAGCCATACTTATCATACTGTAATAGTGCTCAGTTAGTGAATAAACAGATGATTGTGAGTAGATGATGTTACCTGTTCTGGTCTTGGTGTTGGTCAGGATCTCCTGTAGTCTCTCCTGCAGTTTGTCTGCTCTCTTCCTCTCCAACTGGAGCTGTCGCTTTAGGTCCTTTAACTACACACACACACACACAAACGCGGATAAAGTACTGACATTTTTTACTCAAGTAAAAGTATCAATACCACAACGTAGAAGTGTTCAAACTGTTGTTTGAGTAAAAGTACAAAAGTATTGGCATCAAAATATACGTAAAGTACCAAAAGTAAAAGTACTAAAATGTTTGAAAATAGCCGATCTACAAGCTCACAACGCGTCGCGATGCGACGCGTTGTGAGCTTGTAGATCGGCTATTTTCAAATAGCCTAGGTATAAAATAGGGCTAAAGTGGTTAATGTATGTTTTATATTATCATAATTTATATCTGCAAAGTAACAAGTTACTAAAGTTTTCAAATAATTGTAGTGGAGTAAAAGTATAATATTTGAGATATAGTAGAAGTAAAAGTATTTAAAATGGGAAATACTCCAGTAAAGTAAAAAAAAAAAAAATCCTCAAAAATGTACTTGAGTACAGTACTTGAGTAAATGTACTTCACATCAGTGGTTATTACGTTATTGCATCCTTACTCCCCGTCTCTCTCAGAGTGTTCAGACAGTAACAGCACAGATCAGAGTTCAGCTCTTCCCAGATTATTTTGGCCTCGGTTACAGTACATTAGTCAATTCAATGCGACTTGTAACGCTGTTGTTGCCGTTGGCTGCGTATCTGGAGTCTGGGACACGCACACACTATTGGCTCGCATTCGGGTCAGATGTGCCAAACCACTTGGCCAGACGCTCCAGCTTGCTTGTAGTACTTTTTTTCTTTTTCCTTCCAATTTAGTCATTATGCCAATTCATAATTCCCCACGTGTAGTCCCTGACCCTACTTAAAAAGAACACATTATGCCCTGTCACTATACTGTAGATATGCACCTTTTTACTGAGGCCAAGTTAAAATTAGAATAGGCTCTATGCACAGCAGCCATATTGGAAAGAAATTGGGCCTCTTCTTACTTCCTTCACAGGTGTTACCAATGATACTAATGAAGGCTCTGTTCCATTCTGGTCAGGGTGTTGATATCATGTTGGCTCACTAGTAGAAACACTACATTTTGGTTCCTTATGGTGGGTGTGTAACTCTGAGAGTGTACAAATGGAACCAAATGGACCCTTTGGTTCCATTTGTACATTCTCAGAGTTATGGGGGTCCTTGAAAATAAGACAACCACTATGCCACACTAAATGGAACAGAGCCTTAATTAGTATCATTGGTAACACCTGTGAAGGAAGAAAGAAGGGGCCCAATTAATTCCCAATATGGCTGCTGTGCATAGAGCCTATATTGCTTCTCATGGTATCACAACACCACTAAAGGCCTTAAAGGCTCCAGACATCCCAAAACAAACTAGTAAAGCTACTTCTTGGCCTTAAACATACAACCCATCTAACCCCTGCTCATTTTGCTAGGGTTGGCTCAGGGTTGAGGACAGAGTACAGCAACTTGCAATGGGCCTGGTCTACAAGATACACCACAGCATTGGGATACCCATGTACCTTGTCAAAATACTTCAAAAACGTAAATGAAGTCCACAATCACAACACCAGAGGCAGCTCCACTGATCATGTTCAACCCAGATTTGGCACAAACAAGGGAACGAACTCGTTCTCATGTTATGCAACAAAAATGTGGAATGCCCTACCCAAAGGAGTAAAGGAGTGTAAAACCCTACACATTTTCAAAACTGCCCTAAAGAAACCAAACTGCCCCCCCCCACCCCTCCTCAAACTGCCTATGTACATATTTCTTGTTTTTCATACCAGTAACCTGTAAGCTGATTGTATGACGTTCTGCCTAGTAGTGTATATCTGTCTGTTTTCTTAAATGTCATCATGATTTCAGTGCGTGGGGATCTCATTTTAAATAAGCCTTTTGCTTTTATGGCCGATCCAGTTTAGAGGACCTTTGTATTGTAAACTGTACTTCCATGTACTTTTTCCACGTCTTTCTAAATAAAGTACTTCAATCAATCAATCAATCAATCAATCAATCAATCACTGGTAGTGGATAGAAAGAGAGGATGTTTGTCCAACGAATGGAGGCAAAGAGGGGTTGAGATGGGTGGGACTTGACAAAGGGTCAGAAAATGCTGCATAGGCTCTATTCACAGCACCCATATTATGAAGACATTCACAGGTGTTACCAATGATACTAATGAAGGCTCTGTTCCATTCTGGTCAAACAGAGTCAGGGTGCTGATATTGTGCATGTTGGCTCACTGGAAACACTCTGTTACACCAGTGGGTCTACAGTTGGGGTCCAGGGACCCTCATGGGCTTCCAAATGGCCCCTTACGGGTGTGTAACTCTGAGAGTGTACAAATGGAACCAAATGGACCCGTAAGGGTCCATTTGGTTCAATTTGTACACTCTCAGAGTTAACAGGGGTCGTGGAAACCACTGTGCTACACTAAATGGAACAGAGCCTTCATTAGTATCATTGGTAACACCTGTGAAGGAAGTGATAATATGGCTGCTGTGCATAGAGCCTATTTGCGACTCCTACAGGTTGGTCGGGAGCCTGTTCAGCAGAACAGTGTTCAGTAAATGGGAGGGATAGGATCGTTACTATTACTGTCCATCCCTCTGTAACTCCTCACTGTCGGGTGAAAAGGAGCAGCAGGTGACTCCATGTGTTTCAGGGGAGACACGTTCTCGTCTACACCCTCCCACATGACCAACTAACTGTAGGGGTCAGCGGTGACAGGGACTGTACACATGCGGCGGAATTGGCATAAAAACTAAATTGGGGTAAACAGGGAAACATGAATAAGATAAATAAATAAATCAAACCATATCGAATTTGTGCTGTGCAAAGGCCTTTCTACTTTGTAGATGTATGATGCAATAAGCACACTTGCTCATATTGCTGAATAAACACAGCGGGGAAATTTGACACGTCAACAATTCTTTTATTAAACATGCATTAATTAATGTGTTGTCAAATGCGTATTTCCCCCACTGAATATTACTGTTTATTCATCATTATCCACCAGAGCTGGATGCCAGAGGCCAAAAAAAACTAGTGTTGTTTATGTTTTATTTATTTTTGGCATTTAACCCTTTTATCTCCCCCCAATCTAGTCGTTACGCCAACTGATTCCTCCCCACACACATGTCTGTGTTCTGTCACTGCTGTTGTATCCTACTGACTGTGAGGAGCCCCCACCGGGAGGACGTAGAGCCTCCGTCCTACTCCTCCCGCCCAACACTCCCCGCTGACAGGTGCCGCCCCCAGCCCTTAGGAATACGTGTAGTGACAAATATCAGCCTCCCCGCCCCGGCTTTCCTCCCGTGAACACGGGCCAATTGTGTTCGTGTAGAAGACCACTGGTTCACAAACTTTTTTGTGTCAAGGACCCCAAAATGTATATATATTTGGCCGTGGACCCCCATCTGAAAAGGTTTTGTGCCAGGGATGTTATATTAACTACTTTTACCCCCTGGTACGCCCCCCCAAGGACCCCTGGGGGGTCCACGGACTCCACTTTGAGAACCAATGGTATGCTGGACAATGCACAGGTGCACCACGCACCATGGATTCAAACCCCCAGACTCCGCGGTGAAGGGCAGATACTTTACCACTGCACCACAGTGCACCGCACTGTTATTTATTTACACAAGAATCACAATATGAAGGAATACTGATCGCCATCTATCCAGGGACGCTGGAAAAAAGCGACGTTTTTTTACATATTGTGTAGGATCATTGGACTGTCTAATGTGGAGGCTGAGAGCTCTTCTCATTCTGGCCAGAAGCTCTTTGAAGACCCCCCCCCCCCCCCCCACCCC
>NC_139947.1:6921809-6976809 GCF_963454915.1 Gymnoscopelus microlampas | reverse complement strand
AAATGGTAATGTTAAATAATCAGTGACGGATAATGGATTTGCAGACACAATGAGCTCAGTGTGTGTGTCTGGTTACCTTTTCATCTTTTAGCTGCTGTCTCATCTCCTCTTCAGTTCTGTTCTTCTCCTCGTGGAGTCCCCTCAACTCCTTCTCATAGCGCGCCCTCACTCCTAACACCTAGAGAGAGAGAGACAGAGAGAGACAGAGAGAGAGAGAGAGAGACACACGCACACAAGAGAGAAAGAACAGATCAATAATCAATAAAATGTAATTACCCAGGGTTCATGGGGTCGTCTCCGAACACATTCAAGGTCTTGGATTGGAAGCACCGTGTGAGGAGGTGTCAGTGTGGAACATCGATGTAGAAACCGAGATACCATCATTGGCCGCCGCAGTTCCTTGGAACCTGTATCGTGGCCGCCCATATTAGAGGGGGGGCACGCTTCCTGACTCCTGGCCAATCACAGCGCGTCTTTTCCGGGACTTGTCAGAATCTAGTTGTATAAAAATATCCAGTTGTATTTTTATACAACTAGATTCTGACAAGTCTCGGAAAAAGACGCGATGTTTTGGTCATCATCTCTGGAACGGAAGGTTCCAGAAGGTTCTCAGTTCAAAGCTTGTTGGATGCGTGATTTTGAGGACATTAACCCATACAGATCGGGAGCGCATCTCTGTCATTTTTAGACTTCTTTGGGCTATTCAAAAATAGCAGATATACAAGCTCATAGCGCGGCACCGAGTGCCGCGCTATGAGCTTGTAGATCTGCTATTTTTTGGGGGAAAATCGTGGGTCTTTGAATATATACATATTTTTAAAGCGAACATTTGTAACTCAAATCTTTGCTTCTGGGGGATTCTACAAATGTCTTCTAAATCCTAACTCATGTTGCTATAATATCAGTGGTTCTCAAGAATTATATGTATTTGGCCGTTGAGAGAACTCTAGTCAGTGTGTTATATGAACCATCCTACCTCCTTGTGAGGAGGTGTCAGTGTGCTATATGAACCATCCTACCTCCTTCTCATGCTGCAGCTTGAGGTCAGAGAGCGCCTCCTTCTGGTCGGACTTCTCCTGGCTCAGCTGGATGGCCAGTTCATCCAGCATCATCTTACGTTTCTCTGCCGTCTGTAAAACACACACACACACACACACACACACACACACACACACACACACACACACACACACACACACACACACACACACACACACACACACACACACACACACACACACACACACACACACACACACACACACACACTATATTAATATCCACGTGTCTGCAAAACACACATACACAGAGCCACAAGCTTGTAGATCTGCTACAATCCTGAAAAATAACAGTTTTGGAGGTTACCACCCGACAGAGATGATATGCATTATATTAATAGCCTCATTACATTTGGAAAAGGACACAATTCTTTAAAGAAGGGGTGCCGTGATTTTCAGTGACCCCCCCCCCTAAAACATGATCATCAGGTATTATGGTTATACTAGTAGGAAGATTTTTTTCAAAAAAAGTGTACAGAAAGTGTTAAAATTATGTTTTTATGTGGACACGCCTCCAGTTCATTAAGTATACCTGGTTCTCACCTTAGCACCTCCTCCACCACCTTAGCACCACCCACCTGTCCTAGTCCCTCCTCCTCCTCATGCCCACACCTGTTGTGTTATGATAATGAGGGGGAGGGTATGTTTTTACTATGTCACTAAAGCGCCGTTTCTCTATTGGCACGTTTGACCCTCAAGGTTTCAGCCTCCAGGTAGAAACTCAAAATAGTCAGAGAAGACATAAAACACCATAAAAACACCACCAGGGGGCTTAATGAAGTTCTATCAACCTCATAGACACATGAAAAACAGAAAAAGTGCAAAACCATGGCACCACCGCTTTAACCATATTTTCACCCTGCTGTCCCTGCTTTGGTCACGTCATTACTCATTATAGGTCATTTAAAAACTATATATTTTCATTAGAATTGTTTTTTTCCCCCAATAAAAATAAATAAACAAACAATAGCTGATCTTCAATCTGTCAGCGTGTAGGCTTTGTTCGTGTGACACTAATATTAGGGTGTGGGAACAATGGGAACACACTATCAACATTTAGAGCAAGGGGTCTTCAACCTTTTCAGGCCAAGGACCCCTTAGCGGTTACATGTCGCCTTTCCGACATGTCGCCTTTCCGACGTTAACTAACCCTATACCTAACCCTAGCCCTAACCCTAACCGCACGCGGAAGCCACTAGTCGGAGTAGTGAGATGTCGGAATGCAGACATTACCCCCCCCCCCCCCCCCCTTAGCTGAGAGAGAGATGAAGCAGGGACCCCCCACTACACATTGTATAAAATTGCGTTGCAGATTAAACATTTTCATAGATTTCTTAGACAGTTTCATAGACTTTGACAGCACTATCATCAGCGTATGTTGGATTATTGTGTATTTTCAGACATTTAACCACTTGAACCGTCTATTGAACCTGCTATTTTTGGCTAACGTTCCACTCAGAATAGGGAATGCTAGGGTTCAAGTGGTTCATGTAAAAAACATGATCGTATCACACAAAGATTTGGCGGACCCCCCCCTGTTGAAGACCCCTGATTTAGAGCAAAGCAAAGACAATACATCAGTGTTTGCTCTGCTTATTTACAGATATATGACACACTGATGAAAACCTTTTGAGTTCATAATGATTCATGGGAGGTTCCAACCGTGTTGGCGTCATTTAAATGGGCTCTATGCACAGCAGCCATAGTATCACTTCCTTCACAGGTGTTACCAATGATACTAATGAAGGCTCTGTTCCATTTAGTGTAGCACAGTGGTTTCCACGACCCCCATAACTCTGAGAGTGTACACATGGAACCAAATGGACCCTTACGGGTCCATTTGGTTCCATGTGTACACTCTCAGAGTTACACACCTGTAAGGGGCCATTTGGAAGCCCATGAGGGTCCCTGGACCCCAACTGAAGACCCACTTGTGTAACAGAGTGTTTCCAGTGAGCCAACATGCACAACATCAGCACCCTGACTCTGTTTGACCAGAATGGAACAGAGCCTTCATTAGTATCATTGGTAACACCTGTGAATGTCTTCATAATATGGCTGCTGTGAATAGAGCCTATCGTTGTGGCGCCCCCTACTGTTCTGACAATGTGTTAGAATCAGACAGCGATGATGAGCCATGCTGGCTTGAGTCACGAGCAGTGGAGTACATTTACTCAAGTACTGTACTGAGGTACAATTCTGAGGTATTTGTACTTTACTTGAGTATTTCCAATACTTTTACTTCTACTCCACTACATCTCAGAGGCAAATATTGCACTATTATCCACTACAATTATTTGAAAACTTTAGTTACTAGTTACTTTGTAGATTCTGATTATTATTACAAAACACTGCATTAACCACTTCATCTCTATATACTTTGGCTATTATGAAAATAGCAGATCTACAAGCTCACAAGTTGTGAGCTTGTAGATCTCCTATTTTCAAAAGATTTTTATACATTTTGAACACTTGTGAAACATTTTGAATACTTGGACTTTTATTGGAGTATTTCTGCATTGCAGTATTGATACTTTTTAATTTGATAAAACATTCGAGTACGTTTTTCCACCACTGGTCACGAGTGTGTGTGTGTCTGTGTCTGTGTCTGTGTGTGTGTGTGTGTGTGTGTGTGTGTGTGTGTGTGTGCGTGCGAGCATGCATGAAGGCTGCTGACCACAGGTATGCATGTTAATGCTCTTTAAACACACAGCTGTTGATGCAAAGAATGTTACATCAGCATCTTTGACCGTCATGTGCTGAATGTGGACAGTAATGAATAATTTAAGTGTATGTGTGTGTGTGTGTGTGTGTGTGTGTGTGTGTGTGTGTGTGTGTGTGTGTGTGTGTGTGTGTGTGTGTGTGTGTGTGTGTGTGTGTGTGTGTGTGTGTACCTTCTTAGCATCGTCCAGCTCTCTCAGTAGTCTGTCTTTCTCCAGTCCTTCTTCTGTCAGCTGCTCTAACAGCTTCCTGTTAGCAAAGCTAGACTCCTACAGACACACACACAGGTGATATTGGTACTGCATACATACAGCAGATACAAGCCTGTTTAAATGATCTACAGTGCATGGTACTATACCAGGGCTCTTCAATGTTTTTCCTTTAGCTGAGAGAGATGAAGCAGGGCCCCTACTGCATAGTGCACTGTATACCAGTGGTTCTCAAACTTTTTTGTGTCAAGGACCCCCAAATGGACACTTATTGGCCCGCGGACCCCCATTTGAAAAGATAAGCCAGGGACGCCCATAAGAGAAGATTTTTTCGTCTCTAGCAGTGATTCTCAACCATTTTAATTTCAAGGACCCCCAGTTTGACATGCATTAGGGCTACGGACCCCCATTTAATGGCATTTCTATCTCTGGGACCCCAATTCATATCGTAAAATCAATGTTAATTTAAATCTGAGAGTGTACAAATGGAACCAAATGGACCCGTTAGGGTCCATTTGGTTCCATTTGTACGCTCTCAGAGTTACAGACCATAAGGGTCCATTTGGTTCCTATCCATCATTTAGCTGGGGACCCCCTGGAACCCCCTCAAGTACCCCTGGGGGTCCCCGGGCCCCACTTTGAGAACCAATGCTGTATAACATTGTGTTGCAGGTGACATTTTTTCACAGATTTCATAGGTAGCTTCATAGACTTGTTTGGCAGCACTATCGCTGAAATACATGTTTTCTGTGCGCTGTGAATGATCCAAACGCCACCGAAAAAGAGTACACCCAGAGATCGTGTGACGAGAAAAAAAACAGCGTCTGCTTCCATGTTAAAGGAAATTAATACATTTACAAAAGTAACATTTTCTCGGATTTCTGTTGTTTTCTAAGTGTTTTTCAATGTCCGTGAGGATCTCGGTCACAGAGAATATTCCATGAAGGTACAGTAAAATCTGCTGTTTTCACTGGCAAGGGGACGGTAGACAGATGAATGAATTAATCAATTCCTGGCCGTGAATTAGTTAATGTGTATTTTCAGACACTTAACCACTTCAACCACCCTCAATATTTTACTGTACTGGGTCTATACCGTATGGCACAAGTGCCTTGAGGTCGTGTACAAGTCCACTTTTGCTACTTCAGTGGTTCCCAAAATCAGTTAATATAGCATAAAAATCAGTTTAACCACTTATAACCCTAAATACTGTACACAGGTTATTTGAAAATAGCCAATCTACAAGCTCAAAAATGTGTTTGAATATTTGTTTTAACCAATCTTATATGGGGGTCCCTGAGACCAAACTACTTTCAAATGGGTGTCCACTAGGGGTGTGCCGATATATCGTCCCGTGATATATCGCGATACGTTTTCGTGACGATATGTATCGTTTTGGAAAAAAAAATATTGTTTTTTTTTTACAATCATTATAATCAGGCATGCAAACAGCCCCGAGGTGAAAAGGGTGACAACATGTTGGGTTTTTTCGGGTCAGGTGTCACACTATTGTCCTATTTGGATTCAAAACGGCTATTGTAGCTGAAAAGCTACAAGTTTGCATGTCTGAATAATGCAAAAACAGAATTATTTGTTTGCATTTGCTTTTTTTCTCCTCCATATATTTTCATAATAAAAAAGTGCGTATCGTATCGTATCGAAATCGTATCGAAGTTGTGAGCCAAATGTCGTATCGTATCGTTTGGTGAAATGAGTGTATCGGCACACCCCTAGTGTCCACAGCCAAATACGTATTCATTTGGGGGTCCTAGTAAAATGGTGTGTGTGCGCGCGTGCGTGCGTGCGTACCTGTAGCTGTGAGTTGAGGTCATCTCTCTGAGCCAACAGACTCTCCTGCTCCGTTCGTCTCTGTTGGAGTTCTAATGACAGAGAGGCCTGCTGCTCCCTCAGCAGGTTCAACTCCTGAGTCTTCACTGTCTGGATCTACACACGCACACACACACACACACACGCACACCCAACACACAATCAACAAACACTGTCCACAGTGCTCACACTGTTGGATGATAGTTCTGTGATGACAGTACATGTTGGTGTGGTTAAACAAGACGATGGAATGGATGACAGTGGATGACAGTATTTAGTGAGGCAGTGCACATAGAATAGATGACAATACAAGGCACCGTGTCCACAGAGAACGCCTTTTCAAGCTGAGGAGCGCTTTGGATATCATGTCCATAGAGCTCACATAGTACATCATGATTTCTGCACTGTTCCAACCTATCAACCCATTGAGGTGCTCACTGCTTATTGTGCTTAAACGTCCGGTCATCTGCGTTAATAGCAGAAATAACGTAGCTGAAACAATGTAAACATGGACTTCTCTAGCCTGACATTGGCCGGACTGATAACGTGGATTCACTCTCACGTTCCTCCCCGGTAACAGTCTGGCCCATAGGGAGCGAGTATGAGAAATCAGAAAATGATCGGGCCAATCAGTGACTGCGTTTCAACTGCTGTCCGTACGACAGTGAGAAGCATCAAAATCATTTTCTGATTTCTCATACTCGCTTCCCTATGGGCCGAAGTCCAGACCGATACCGGGGAGGATAGTGAGAGTGAATCCACGTTATCAGTCTGGCCAATGCCAGGCTAGGCTCATGGTTGTAGTAACAATTCAACGCTGGGTTGGAGCTGGCAGCTCAAAGGGCGTTCTCTGCGGACACGGCCCCTCTGGCACTGTGTCCGCAGAAACCGTCCACAGAGCTGCCGGTGCCTTTCTGCCAGTGGTGGAAAAAAGTACTCAAACGTTTTACTTAAGAGTAAAACGTTTGAGTAAAAGTATCAATGGTGCAATGTAGAAATACTCTGTTACAAGTAAAAGTCCAGAATAAAAAAATGTTGTTGAGTAAAAGCACAAAAGGATTGGTATCAAAATGGACAAAAAGTACCAAAAGTAGAAAGTACTCATTACGCAGAATGTCCCGCTTCACAAGTTTTCAAATACATAAAATGTATAAAAATCCTTTGAAAATAGCAGATCTACAAGCTCACAATGCGTCGCATCGCGACGCATTGTGAGCTTGTAGATCGGCCATTTTCAAATGGCCAAAATGTATACAGTTAACTAGTAACTAAAGTTGTAAAATAATTGTATTGGGAGTAATAGTATAAGTAAAAGTATAATATTTGCCTCTGAGATGTAGTGGAGTAGAAGTAAAAGTTCTGAAAAGTGTACTTAAGTACAGTACTTGAGTAAATAGACTTAGTTACTTTACACCACTGCTTTCTGCCGTGCATTTCTATGGTAAAGACTCCCTGCATGGAGCGCTCCGTCCTTCTTCCCAGCACTTGGCAACCAACGTTTTTTTTTTTTTTGGCGGAGTACCCTGGGCACACCTCGAGCAGAAACTACTTCCAACCTTTTCGGGAGAAGAGCGCCGGCGGCCCGCACATCAATGTCACTTTCCTATAGAGCCAATGTCACTAAAAGAGCTCCGTCACTCAAAAAGATGCTTTCTGAGGACACGGCCCCCCGAGTGAGGCGGCGCATATAGAACAGATAGATGGCAGTTAGAGAAGTGATGCAGTGCATACATTATAGACTGCTATAGATGACACTGATAGAGGGCTTACAGAATAGACGACACTGATGCAGTGCTTATAGGCTCCATGCACAGCAGCCATATTATCACTTCCTTCACAGGTGTTACCAATGATACTAATGAAGGCTCTGTTCCATTTAGTGTAGCACAGTGGTTTCCACGACCCCCATAACTCTGAGAGTGTACAGATGGAACCAAATGGACCCTTACGGGTCCATTTGGTTCCATTTGTACACTCTCAGAGTTACACACCCGTAAGGGGCCATTTGGAAGCCTATGAGGGTCCCTGGACCCCAACTGTAGACCCACTGGTGTAGCAGAGTGTTTCCAGCAGTGAGCCAACATGCACAATATCAGCACCCTGACTCTGTTTGACCAGAATGGAACAGAGCCTTCATTAGTATCATTGGTAACACCTGCGAATGTCTTCACAATATGGCTGCTGTGCATAGGGTGCATTAGAATCTATGACAGTGTAAAGGCCCACGCATGCTACCAAATGAGGTGGTCACCCTATCATCTTTTAGGTGATAGAGAGAGTGCTCTCTATGATAGAGAGAGCTCTCTCTATCACCACCGTGGTGATAAGGTGACCACCGAAAATGGTAGCATGCGCCCCCCTTTAAGTGATGCATGCATGCATATTAGGGCTGGTAACATTCCTCAGGAATGATATTCGAATATTGGTCTTAAAAATTGGCAGATATTTGAATATTATCATTATTATAAAAAATATATATTTAAAAAAATTACATATGTATATATTTTAATTATGTTTATTTGATAGGGACAATACAAAAAACAATGTATCAAGTGCTCGGATCCAATAAAACATATTTTGTTTGTTTTTATAACTTGATACATTGCTTTTTGCGATTGCGAATATTAATTTACCAGCCCTAATGCATATGCATTGGTAAGAGAGCAGCAGAGGTAAAACCGTAGGTGACAGCAAGCAGTAGAGAGTAGATGAGTTTGGATGTTTAATGAGAGGTGACACAGACAAGCAGCTACAGCTTCACTTCTATCTCCTGTTGGTGTAGACATGGATGTTATGTTTTACTAACACGTATGGTACTAATGTAAACCTTGGTCATGACTTCTGACTTTTAATCCACTTAACCCATTAAGACCGGGAACGCAACCCGTGTCATTTTTAGATTTGAGCTAAAAAAAATGCATTATTCTACACTTTGGCTATTCAAAAATAGCAGATATACAAGCTCTGCAACAAGCTTGTAGATCTGCTTTTTTAGAAAAATCGTGAAAATGCGTGCACATTTTTGAATATGCATTTTTTTAAGCGAACATTTGTAACTCAAATATTTGCTTCTGGGGGCCCCTGGAACAAAATGTTTTGAGTGCAGAACAGTCAAGAGGTCGAGTGGGTTCTTCTGATGTGGTGAGGTTAGTGAAAGATTCTAGGTGGAGAACATTCAACGGGTTGTTTTGGCTCTGATGTGGTGAGTTCTAGTGGTTCCACGTCTCTCATGTACACTCCATATAACCACCAAGGCTCAAGGCTTTCTTTAGGGTTCTCCGAGCAGCTATACAAGTCAAGAGAAGCCGGTCTATGTTTGAGGTTCTATAAAGACGAGTTTTCTGGGTTCTAGAGCACACAAGCTTTGGTTTATCGAGCTAAAATTAGGGTTCTACAGTAGGTAAGGGTTTTAGGCAGTGCTCGGGATATCATTACCTGTTCTAGGGCGATCAGATTTGTCCTTAGAACATCGTTCTCCTGCAGATTGAGTTCCATAATAAGTTCCATATTGAGTTACCGATAAATACATATGTGCTATGTTAGGGTTCTAGATATGGGGTTACCCGTTCCGATGCTATGCTGCTATCTAAGGGTTCTAGATAACGGGTATGGGGTTACCTGTACTAGTGATGTTAGTTAGGGTTCTACATACAAGTTCTGTTTGGTGTTACCTGTTCTAAAGCTGCTATGTTAGGCTTCTAGATAAGGGTTCTAGTGCTGCTATGTTAGGGTTCTAGATGAGGGTTCTAGGTGTGTTACTTGTCATGTTAGGCTTCTAGATAGGGGTTCTAGGTATGGCGTTACCTGTTCTGGTGCTGCTATGTTAGGGTTCTAGTTATGGTGTTACTTGTACCAGTCCTACTATGTTAGGGTTCTGGATAATGGTTCTAGGTATGATGCTGTTACTTGCTATGTTAGGCTTCTAAATAAGAGTTCTAGATACCGCTTCTAGTGCTGCTTTGTTGGGTTCTAGTTGAGGGTTCTAGTTATGGTGTTACTTGTACTAGTGCTGCCATGTTAGGGTTTCAGATGAGGGTTCTAGGTATGATGTTACCTGTTCTAGAGCTGCTAGGTTTGTCCTTAAAGCATCGTTCTCTTGCAGGATGTTGTCCACCTGTTCCTGACTCACTGCACTCTGATTGGCTACCTGCAGTGTCATCACCACAGGTAGGACACAGAGAGACAGACACACAGAGAGAAACAGACACACAGGAGAGAGACAGACACACAGGAGAGATAGACACGTAGGCAATGAAAGACATTAAGGGATTAAGAGATTAAGAGAAAGAAAGAAAGAAGCACAAAGTTGCCAAATATGAAAAGGAAATGTAAAACAAGGGGGGAAAACAGAGGTAAAAACACTAACAGCAAACAGAATAGAAATAGAAAACGAAGAGACTATAGGAGAAAGCATCAGGTTTCGGATATTAACAGATATTTGTTTGTCAACAACCCATCCTCCCTTTCCCTCTCTCTCAAACTCACTCTGTTCGCTCTCTGTATTCATTCTGTACCTCTCCATTGCCTCTCTTCCAGGCCTGCCTCTTCACTTCAAATCTTCACTCATCCCACTATCCACTCCTCTCTTTTCTCTCCTTCATAATCTATCCATAATCTATCCATCCTTCCGACCATCCATCTCTCCTTCACTTTTCTCCCCGTCTATCATTTAACAAGTTTAACTCCTCCCCTCTCAACCCTCCATCCTCTTCGCTCCTGGCTGACAGCTCCTCTCTCTCTATACTTCCTCTTCCACATAAATGATTCTCTCTCTCTCCCCCCCATCTCCCTCTAATCCCCTTTTCCTCATTAACAGATAATTAACCTGTCCCGCTCTCTGACATCACATCAAAATCCATCTGTCTTCAATTAAAACTACATTTTTGATAACAACTTCCTGCACTAATATGAGCCCTGTGTTACCTGGTCCGTGTGAGTGTGAGTGTGTGTGTGTGTATGTGTGTGTGTATGTGAGAGTGCGTGCGTGCGTGCGTGCGTGCGTGTGTGCGTGTGTGTGTGCGTGCGTGCGTCACCTGGTCTCTCAGAGTGTGCAGGTCCAGTTCATGTTCCGTGTGTTTGCTCTGTATCTGTTCCTTCAGTTCAGCTACAGTCTGAGCAATGAAAATAACAATAACACAACAAGACATTCATGTGGCTTTACTTTGTCTTACTGAATAAATGATCTGCTAGTAAAAATGACTCATGTTCTGAGTCAAAAACCTCTTTATCTTTCTAACATCTCAAAATGATTGTTTATACTACCAGCCCCGGGAGAATACTGGAGGGGAGCAAATGATATCGAACCGTTTTAACCAAGCTTACAACGTGACGCGTTGCGTTGACGCATCACTGCCACGTTTCACCGTTTAGCGCTCCTTCAGCAGCCGCTGCTTCTACATTTCGCCGTTTTTTTTGGCGATGGTTCAGTCTTCTTTCACTTTCTCCACGCCCCCCCAAGGTTGATGCCCTGTGCTTCAGCACCTAAAGCCCTTCCGTTTACCCATTAACACATTGACCGCCAGAGGTTAATCTCATAATGTACTCACCAGTGGCAACGTTTTATTATTGTTTTTTGTTTTTTTCACGTCGCCATAGACCTTGTTAAAATCCGTAAGATTGAGCTGTGCCCTGTTTGTTTACATCGCAGACATGTGCCTGGTTCGAGCAGTGAAGACCACGTGTCAAACGGTGCCTCCATGTTGTACAGTAGTTAGAACGGTTTATGTTAAACGGTGATCACCGAGGAGAAAAAAACTACAAGGAGAAAATAAGGTTTCAGTGTCGTCATTAGAACGAGGGCTGACGGGATCGGCAAAACCGGATCCCGATTAATTCTGTTTCCGGTGGTGTTACAATGAAATGGTCTGTGTCGAAAATTGAAAAAAGGTTTTTTGTTTTCGAAAAAAAGGAAAAAGCACCACAGCCCGTAGGCTACGGGATCGGCGCTTTATGGTTGGATTTATCGGCCCGTAGGCTACGGGCCCGGCGGTCAGAGTGTTAACACATTGCCTGCCAGAGTTTTTTCAGATTTTTAGCTGTTGCCTGCCAGGGTTTTGCCATGTTTTTGGTACCTGTTCGCGTAGCCACAGATTTTTTTCCTCCAGTATGATTGATCCCCAGATGGTTTCTAATCACAGATGAGATTCAGGTGTGGTTTCACAAATGTCAACGAGGTCATTTTGACCTCGTTGACATGTTTGGTTGATGTTTCAATATAGCTCAAAAGCAGTAGTTTTAAACCAAAAAACAAAGTGAATTGTTTGTCCGTTTGAATTTTAACATTGAAGTGAATGGAGCAGTAAATCTTCGAACATTTTTAGCTCCTAATCTGTTCATAATTCGACAAGGGTTGAAATTATAAAAAAATGCAAAAAAAAAAAAAAAAAAAAAAATTTGAATTTTTTTTTTTTTTTTTTCCTTTTTTCCAAAGACGTATATATACGTCTTTGGCAGACAACAGCTGATAATTAAAAGACGTATATATACGTCTTTGGCAGCTAATGTGTTAAGACCTGGAACTGTGTAATTTTTAGATTTGAGCTAAAAAGCATTATTTTACACTTTGGGCTATGTGCCGCGCTATGAGCTTGTATATCTGCTATTTTTGAAAAATCTTGAAAATGTGTGCAAATCTTTGAATATATATATTTTTAAAGCGAACATTTGTAACTCAAATCTTTGCTTCTGTGGGGTCCCTGGAACAAAATATTTTGAGATGGGGGTCCACGGCCAAATACATATAATTTGGGGGGTCCTTGACATGAAAAAGATTGAGCACCACTGATATAGAAACCTACGTTTTTCAGAAAACTGTTGGGATTTAGGAGACATGTAGAATCGGCTTCAGGTCTTAATGGGTTAATCCTGCACTGGGTCTGGCCCCGCTCCGTTGTGATTGGATTTCGCTGTCCCCGAAGTTGTGGGGCACCAATCAGGGCCCAGTATGCAAATGTGGAGCGCGCTTATCACCAGAGGCATTGTTTTTTAATCCGCCCCATGGAAATGCAGGTTCCACACAGAGATTCCAGGCCATACAGTATATATACACGCAGTGATATTAGTCTGGTCATGCCACATGCTACAACGTATGGGGTTTAAGTGGTTAACCACATGAACCCGAGCGTCCCTATTCTGGGGCAGAACTGTCGGTGAAAATAGCCGATCTACAAGCGTGGCTATTTTTAGAGAAGAGACTCCGGGTTGAGGGAAATGCTATGCTATGTGCAGTATATACGTGTAGCGTTTAAGTGGTTAAAGTGTGATGTAAATAACGTATGAGCTCAATGTTTAAATCCTCTATAGACCTGAGTCGTCTTGTCCTGACATGTGACTGTGTGTCAGGAGTTGACATCGGGTGACATCAGATGTTAAAAATTGCTCCGAACACACTACAGCTGACAAACTTTGATTTAGTCTTTTGAATAAAATTCCATTTAGTTTTAGTCATATTTTAGTCATGTTTTAGTCATGTTTTACTGTTAGTCTAGTTTTATCTAGACTAAATATCATAAGATTTTAGTCGACTAAATCTACAGAAGATTTTAGTCGACTAAATCTACAGTTGATTTAGTCAAATAAAATATATTTTGGCGGTGCCTTGATGGCGTCGTAATAGCTGATTTTACACTTGGTTGCATGCTGAAAATCCCGAGTGCAACCAAACATAAAATGACTTGTCTTTTAGTTCTACTCAATCTCTTTCCCTCACTAACATTTTTGTCTAGTTTTTATTTGTTGACGAAATTGTCAATATATTTAGTCTTAGTTTCAGTCATCATAGCTTAGTTTTTATTTAGTTTTCGTCAGTGAAAAAAGGTAGTCGACGAACATAATTTTAGTCGACGAAATCAACACTGCCACTGCCTATGTATTTCACACTACAGCTGACAACCAGCTGATTAATGTCCTACCACAGGACCCCGGACCCCACTTTGAGAGACAATGTCCTACCACACTAGGAGAATACATGAATGAGAGCATAATAATTATTATTATTACTCGTAAAAAGGTGACCGACTCGTAATGAATGCAGATCTACAAGCAAATGGAACCGAATGGACCCATAGAGGTCCAATTGGTTCCATTTGTACACGTTCAGAGATACAGACCCCTAAAAAGCCTTGTCATGTTTATGAGGTCCATCCGGATTGGGTGTCATGTTCAGAATGTCCAACACCTCATTGGCTGCCACGTTCATTAGTTTTTTGCTGTCGTGCAAATTAGGTCTAAGCTGATTGGTTTTCCGGTTAATTATGTCCAATTTGATTGACCTGTCATGTGAATTAGGTCTAACCTGATTGGTTTTCGGGTTAATTATGTCCAATTTGATTGACCTGTCATGTGAATTAGGTCTAACCTGATTGGCTGTCATGAGGTCAGTCTGTAGTTTCTGGATGCGAATATGTAGAGACTTCAACTCCTCCTCTTTCCTCTGGTTTATCTCGTCTATCTTAGTCCTGCAGACAAACAGACAGACAGACAGACAGACAGAGTTAATAGCAATTACAAAATGATGACTTGATGTAAAATAACTCAAATAACTTTTAACTCCACTAACATTATGAAATATAATGAGAAGAACGGCATTATAAATGATAGATTATTGACCTGCTGTCATTGTAGAGAGCCTCCTTCTCTCCCTGTAGACGAAGAAAACTGAAGAGCAGAGCATCATTTCAAAATATAGCATCTAATAGAATAATTCACATTTAAAAATGTATCTTTTAGCATCAGAGACCATGGACAGGAAGTGAACATCTGCTTTATGTTTATCATGCTACCAACCAACCAATCCCATTATGTTTGTCTGTCATGTCACAGGTACTCACCTTTCCTGCTTTCTCTTCAGTTTATCTGACAGCTAGAGGACACACACACACACACACACACACACACACAGGAGGGTATAGCGTCATATAGTAGTTATATCTTCGCTGTCGGGCACCTCGATGCGTCACGCGGTACGCTCGTAGGTCGTCGGTGTTTGTGCGCCGCTGACATTCAACGAAATAGGCTCTATTCACAGCAGCCATATTATGAAGAAATGCACAGGTGTTACCAATGATACTAATGAAGGCTCTGTTCCATTCTGGTCAAACAGAGTCAGGGTGCTAATATTGTGCATGTTGGCTCACTGGAAACACTCCAGTGGGTCTAAAGTTGGGGTCCAGGGACCCTCATGGGCTTCCAAATGGCCCCTTACGGGTGTGTAACAAATGGAACCAAATGGACCCGTAAGGGTCCATTTGGTTCCATTTGTACACTCTCAGAGTTATGGGGGTCGTGGAAACCACTGTGCTACACTAAATGGAACAGAGCCTTCATTAGTATCATTGGTAACACCTGTGAATGAAGTGATACTATGGCTGCTGTGCATAGAGCCTATATGGGCATTAATGAAAAAAATATATACTATGATTTATATAAAAAGATGAAATATGGAGATACAAGGTTTCTGTCCAACAGTGAGTATATACTTTAGTCTAACCTTTCCTCATTGAGTCATTTTAGTCTAGTCTAATGCAAGGTGCTTCCTAATGCTACAGCAGTTACCTTAAAGGTGATGTGTTATTCTTTTGTTAAAATAACAATTGAATAGCTCTGTATTCTGATAGTAATCATTTGAAGGGACTGAGTGGTTGTTAAGTAATCATTTCTAGACACTGGGGTCGTCCCTCCAGCACTTTAGTTAAACGGAAAATGCCTTTTCAGGTCAGGATACCAATGTTGTCCAAATAACTCATACAGGATACAGGATAAACAAGTGAAAATAGAAGTGATGACACAAAGAAATCGGAACTGAAACGCCTGAAAATGTATTTTTTGTTTATTAAAGAGCTGGAGAGACAGGGAGTCCCCTGTTACTGAACCAAAACTATACTATAGCAATGATTACTATCAGAATATAGCTTTAAAAAGCTTTAACCTTTTAAGAAAAAAAAACATATCACTTACCCTACCTTTAAGCCGTATTCAAACAGTTTGGATAGGGCTTAAAGGGTTAAATAAACTTTTGTTCAGTTTATGGGTTTTACATTTACTAATTTCCTTGTTCATTGTATAATTTAAGTGAAATGCTCTTTTCATATACTGAAGTTTAATATACTTACCTTTTCATCTATCAAGAAGTTGTGTGTGTTTATTTGTATTTATTTGTTTGCTTGTAAGTTAAAGTGAAAAAGGGCAAACAAGTCCAGATCCCTGGGAGACCCCGGTCAATGAAATATGTAGGGTTTAAGTGATTAACTTAATATATTGATAGATTTGTTTTCCAAAGATGCTTTCTGACTTGAGACAGTGGGAAGATCCTTACTTGAAAGCAGTGTTGATTTTGACAGCAAACTTTGATTTAGTCTTTTGAATAAAATTCCATTTAGTTTTAGTCATATTTTAGTCATCTGAAATGTTTTACTGTTAGTCTAGTTTTTTCTAGACTAAATATCATAAGATTTTAGTCAACTAAATCTACAGAAGATTTTAGTCGACTAAATCTACAGAAGATTTAGTCAAATAAAATCTATTTGCAACCAAACATAAAATGACTTGTCTTTTAGTTCTACTGGATCTCTTCTCCACTAGTCCCTCACTAACTTTTTGTCTAGTTTTTATTTGTTGACAAAATTGTCAATATATTTAGTCTTAGTTTCAGTCATCATAGCTTAGTTTTTGTTTAGTTTTCGTCAGTGAAAAAAAGGTAGTCGACGAACATTTTTCGTCATATTTTTAGTCGACGAAATCAACACTGCCTTCAAGTCTTCAGTTTTCACAAAAACCTATGTATTTCTATAAGCTATAGTTATAAAAACAGTGGGTCAACTAAGCAAGTAATACAATGATGCTCTACGCTACTTTGACCTGCATTCGTTTCATCAAAATGTTTGTATGAAATGGAAAAATTAAAAGACTAACATGTTCAATGACGTGACCTGCATTCCTTTGGTCAATTGTTTTGTATGAAATGGAAAAATTAAAAGGGCAACATGTTCAATGACGTGACCCTGCGTTCATTTGGTCACATTGTTAATAAAAGCATTTTTTTTTTTACCTTCGTCACTTCCTCCTGGAGTTTACTGATCTCTGTCTGTTTGGAAGTCTGGAGAACACGAGAGACCAGTGAGATAGACTTTTAGACTGTGTGTGTGTGTGTGTGTGTGTGTGTGTGTGTGTGTGTGTGTGTGTGTGTGTGTGTGTGTGTGTGTGTGTGTGTGTGCTCACCTGTATGTTTTGCTCACCTCTGTGTTGTGTAACTGTGTGTCTGTGTGTGTGCGTGCATGCATGTTCCTGTCCCTGAAATTGGTGGACAGATGTTGGACATTAACCAGTTTAATTGGTTAGAAAAGGTCATAAGCGTTTAATAAAGTGAGGGTACGGGTTATGGTGAGGCATGTACAGTCTGTTAGTGTGTGTGTGTGTGTGTGTGTGTGTGTGTGTGTGTGTGTGTGTGTGTGTGTGTGTGTGTGTGTGTGTGTGTGTGTGTGTGTGTGTGTGTGTGTGTGTGTGTGTGTGTGTGTGTGTGTATAAAGGAGTATGTCACTTTAAAACTCTTCTGGGGTCATTATAATGTCTACTCTAGCGTCTGTGTGAACCACAGACAATGTTTATGTTGCTTGGTTCTATATTTAGATATTTGATATCATATATTTGCTATATGATACATATTTAAAAGTGAAATACCCCTTTAACTACCCATGTGATGACCAAAAGTCCCCACAAGGACTGTAAAACCAGACAAAGTTGACCTCATGGGGACATTGTTCAGGCTAATAAAGCTTTTTAGAGCTAAGATGATTACATTTAGAAAAAAAGTAGATTCAGGTTGGGTTAGGGTTAGGCATTGAAGGGTTAGTTGTATAGGTGTTACGGTTAGGTTTAGTTTAGGGTTAGGGTTAGTTTAGGGTTAGGTTTAGGAGTTAGGGTTAACACATCGGGTGCCAGAGGTTTATTACAATATTATACGTTCAGTGCCTGAATTTCTTCCATCCACTTACATTGATACTTTTCGTGCTGTAGAAGCCCGGACGCGGAAGTGCATGTAAACAGAGCGTGCGTGCGAGACGGCGGAGGGTCCCGACTAACGCCTGGAACAAAAATATTTCTAACGCGATCCTCCGTTGCAGAGTGATCGCCGATCGAAAACGGCTCACTTCCACCACGTTAAAAAGAAATGGAGATATTAAGCTTTTAGTCAAGGAGTTAACATTGGAGCGGCCGGACGGAAGAATTTTTGACATGGATCCACACCCGGCCTCTCCTTCTCAGAGACTCCTTGGATGATCCCAAAGTTTGGTTAGAGCGCCCCACGTGGGCCCCGCATATAAAAATAAAATTGGGTCAACAACGGTCCGGACCAATGTGTTAAAATGGCAGAAAGTAAATGGTAAAAATGTCATTTCTAACAATTAATTTTAATTAATTAATAACAATGTAATTTCTAACAAAACAATCCATGTAAAATATATATATATATATATATATATATATATATATAGTGGAAATGTTCAAAAAGTGAAACTTTCATATTTTCTAGATTCATGACGAAGTGAAATATTTTAAGCCTTTTTCTATTTGCGATTATGGTATAAACCATTTTTTTTTTACATGCATCTGTATACAAACCTGTGTGTGTGTGCTTGCGCGTGTTAACATGCGCGCACGTGTGTGCGTGTGCGTGTGCGTGCGTGCGTGCGTGCGTGCGTGCGTGCGTGCGTGCGTGCGTGCGTGCGTGCGTGCGTGCGTGCGTGTGCGTGTGTGCGCGCGCGCGTGCGTGTGTTGGCATGCGTGCGTGCAAAATCCTCACCTCCATGCTGTGTAGCTGCTCGCGGAGCAGCCTCTTCTCCTCCTGCTCTGTGGTCAGTGACATCTCCAGCTCTGGCCCAAAGCAGTGATTTAGTGGAGTACAGAGTGCAGCCGACCAGCCTAGTGCTTCCTGCTTAGCTACAATCTTCTCTACAACGCGCTCCCTTGACCGGCCTAAAGGGGGGCGCCGCACACAGCAGGGGGGGCAGGGGTGGGGGGGTGGGGGTGGGGGGGGGGCATTCCATTAGGCCACACACACAGTACAAGAGATGGTGACTTTGTGTTTTTTTTGGGGGGTTATAGATTCTGGAACAGTTTGGGTGTTCTGAGTTTGCCGTCCCCCCGATTGAAGAGATAATTTGGGTTTTAATCAGTTGTTAAACTGAAATGGTTACATGTTTCTGATGTATTCATTTAAAAGTGGTGTAAGTGATACTTTTTTTTTCGTTAAAATAAGTGTTAAATAGCTCTTCTGATTGTAATCATTGCTTTCGAGTGTTTGATCAGTAACGTCTCTCCAGCTCTTTGCAGAAAATACATGTTCAGGTCAGGATGCACAGCAGCCATATTATCACTTCCTTCACAGGTGTTACCAATGATACTAATGAAGGCTCTGTTCCATTTAGTGTAACACGGTGGTTTCCACGACCCCCATAACTCTAAGTGTGTACAAATGGAACCAAATGGACCCTTACGGGTCCATTTGGTTCCATTTGTACACTCAGAGTTACACACCCGTAAGGGGCCATTTGGAAGCCCATGAGGGTCCCTGGACCCCAACTTTAGACCCACTGGTGTAACAGAGTGTTTCCAGTGAGCCAACATCTAACAACATCAGCACCCTGACTCTGTTTGACCAGAATGGAACAGAGCCTTCATTAGTATCATCGGTAACACCTGTGAATGTCTTCACACTATGGCTGCTGTGAATAGAGCCTATTTTGTCAAGTTCGGAGAGAGAACTCACACAGGATAAACAAGTGACATTGGAAGTGATGACACGAAACCAAAAATGATCAGATAAAAAAGGAACTGGAAAACAAGCTGATAAATTGATTTTTTTTTGGGGGGGGGGGGGGTTCTCTCTCCTGACTGGATGACATTTTTGTAACCCACCTGAAATGTATTTTCTGTTTCACAACAACAAATACTCTATGGCTATTATTACAATCAATATAGAGCTTTAACCTTTTTAACAAAAAAAAAAAAGATTTGTTTTAACAAAGAAAAAAATGAAATAAAAATCACTTACAGCTCTGAGGTCAGCAGTACAGACAGCTTGTAGGGTGTGTGTGCCCTGAGCCAGCTAGCTGCCCTATGCTTACTGCAGTTAGAAGCAGGCTGGGGATCGAGGCTTATACGTCATCAAACTAACCAGTTTACACATAAATGGTATCCAATCTTATTTCTGTTCAGATCCATGAATATGAGGATGAATCTTTATGTTAAACTATGATGAAACAAATGACACTGTAGCAGCAGGTTAGGATCCATTCACCAAAGCATTAAGATCAACATTTTGAGGAACTAGAGCAATGCTCTACTGACAAATTGCATACAGGTGCATCTATAATGTATGGAAAATGAATAGGTAAGGAATATGACATAAATTAATGCAAGAAAAGATCAATTCACTAAAAAAAAAATCACACCCTGTGTGAAGGTAGCGGCGCCTTTGATACATTTTGTCATCGATATGTGTTTATAATGTGTTTATAGCCACGTGTCACGTGAAGCTTGACCAATCACTTTGTTGATGGGTCTGACCAATCAGAGCGTTGACGGGTCTGACCAATCAGAGCGTTGACGGGTCTGACCAATCAGAGCGTTGACGGTGAACACGGACAAAGTGAGGTATAGAGCAGGATCCGGCTAGCGCCGCTAAAAATTACATTATTATTGGGATTAAAGGAATTAATTCATTACAGGTGGACTTTTGATATATTTTAAGATACCGGATTTTAGATTTTTATGAGCTGTATGCCATAATGAAGATTTTTTTATGTGTCATATATTTGAATATGTTAAAGATTCACTTTCTGAATTACATTACGGAGGGGGAAAAACACTTTATTCCACTATATATATTAGAGCTGCCAACGAATATTCCATATTCGAATATTCCTTCGAATATTAAAAATAAAAGAAACTTCGACTATAAAAAATTAAGATTCGAATGAAAAAAAGTCATAATAATAATCTGCCGCGCACGTAAACATAAACGGTGGCTGGTCTTGCGAGATCACACACACAGTTGCCTTGGAGTCGGGAGGCTTTTGACTTGCAGTTGCTCGGTATTAGAAAGCACACAAGTTTACTCACACAATGTTAACAGGTCAAGCTGAAACGGGCGATTCATTTGGTAGTGAAGGCCGTTTACAACGAGACTTGACCACCGAAAATGCGATGTAAAAACTATGCATTGGATTCTTGTCCCTCACGGTAAAACTCCCTCCGTGTCACATTTCTCTTGTAGCCTACCTTAATTTGGAAACAAATACATTGGTTTGATTATAATTTCCCGTTTCATGTCGAGGTAAAGATTGTTCCAAATTCCATCACAGCACAATTGGAGCGATGCAAGAGAGCGCATTTCTCAGCACCAACCGCGGCTGGCGGAGAAAGAAATAGACTTCGGCTGTGTTTTTATTAAGTTTTACTGTATACAATATTTCTATTAAAAATAATACACATTCGACGTTTGATAGGTTCGAATGAATCGAACCCACGCGGGTTTTTAAAAGGAACATTCGAACGTCATTTTTGGCAGCCCTAATATATATATATATATATATTTTTTTTTAGATGCACCTATAATTCATAATGATAGTTTTTCTTTATGCTTTATCATATGACCCGTGTTAATTTGATCCCAAGCTGATGTGTAAGCCTACAACAGGGTGTAAAATAAACCCATAAACCGTGTCTGGTAGGTTAGTCTACTGCAGTGGTTCTCAAAGTGGGGTCCCGGGATCCCCAGGGGTCCTTATAGGGGTATGTTTTTGATAATAAATCGGTACAATCAGGCAAAAATAAGAATTAAATAACCTAACCCTAACCCTAAAACCAAAATAAAGTAACCAAAACACGAAAAAAAAACGAACAAAATCCGCCAAAAAAAACACATTTTGAAAATACTGAATTTGTTTACATTTGACAGTTACAAATGTTTTTCACGCTTTTTCAAAAATAGCAGATCTACAAGCTCATAGCGCGGCACTCGGTGCCGCGCTATGAGCTTGTATATCTGCTATTTTTGAATAGCCAAAGTGTAAAGTAAGGGGTATAGTCCACCGAAAGTCTATCCCCCCCACCTTCTGAGAGCCTGTGACGTCCCTGGGTTTCAGGGGGTCCCCAACTAAATGATTATATAGTTAGTAACCCAATGGACCCTTACAGGTCTCCATGTGTTACTTGTTCTGGGGGTCTGCAGCCTAATGCATACCAAAATGGGGGCCCTTGGAATGTAAAACGTTTGAGAGCCACTGATCTGCTCTACTGTACTGGTAACCAGACATCATTTCAATCTTCTTGTCTACTCTATAAACCTAGTTGGTTTGTATAACTGAACATGTTGATGGTGTGGTCAGGGCCTTCTGTCCTCAGCAAAGCAGACAGATTCCTCAAAACGTGGGTAAAATACTGCTGAACGCTACAATAATCTGGACCACATTTAGCTGTCCTACCCAAACAAACAGGAACTACGGTTGGTTAATGTTAACTCATTCACTGCCAGAATTATTCTGGCTGCGTTTGAACACTGCCATATTTTTCATTGAAAAAAAAAAGTACTCAGGAGCCGAGATACAGAATTTTTAAGTTTTAAGTTAACAAGGAAGTGGATGGGAGTCTATATCTTCGAAAAATCATATCTCCTTGGTCTTTGGGTCAAAAAAAAAAAAAAAAAATCTAAAAAAAAAAAAAAAAAAAAAAAAAAATATTTTTAATTTTTTAAATTTTTTAAAAAGTCGTTTTAGTCGTTCTTGGCAGGCATGGCTTATGGACAGAAGTCGTTTTAGTCGTTCTAGGCAGTATATGAGTTAATAACATGAACCCTAGTCTCCCTATTCTGGGCATGTCATAATAGGCGAAACATTCGCTATATACATAAATATATATTTGGAAAATATCAGATCTACAAGCTCACAACGAGTAGCAATTTAACGCTTGTCACTTGGGTGTACTGCAGTGGTTCTCAAACCTTTTCTGGATCAGGGACCACATGACAATCTAAAAAGCGCAGACATGCCGCAGTGTGCTGAAGCTTCTGTTAGCCTAGCGTGAAGCAAGCATGTAGCGTTTTTCCGGCATTAAACTGGGCCTTGAGAATAGGCTCTATGCACAGCAGCCATATTATCACTTCCTTCACAGGTGTTACCAATGATACTAATGAAGGCTCTGTTCCATTTAGTGTAGCACAGTGGTTTCCACGACCCCCATAACTCTGAGAGTGTACAAATGGAACCAAATGGACCCTTACGGGTCCATTTGGTTCCATTTGTACACTCTCAGAGTTACACACCCGTAAGGGGCCATTTGGAAGCCCATGAGGGTCCCTGGACCCCAACTTTAGACCCACTGGTGTAGCAGAGTGTTTCCAGTGAGCCAACATGCACAACATCAGCACCCTGACTCTGTTTGACCAGAATGGAACAGAGCCTTCATTAGTATCATTGGCAACACCTGCGAATGTCTTCACACTATGGCTGCTGTGCATAGGGTGCATTACTGCTCGTTTTCATTCTGTGCAATGTACACGTAACACACCAGGCGAAGGAAGGCAATGAACTAACTGCTGTACTACTACAGTATATAAAAGGAGTAGTCAGAAAGTAAGGCCCAGTTAACTAACTGGTAGAATATTAGATTAGCAGTAGGCCGAGAGTAGCTGCCACAGTCTGAGTAGAGACCAGTACAATAGAAACATATTTGTGGTGAGCGTACTCACCACTGAGCTGGTTAGATTTCTGCTCCACGTTCGCCTCAGCCTGAAAAAACACACAAACATTTACAATTTCAGAGCAGGGGTCTTCACCGTTTTCACCCCCTAGTGGCGCGCTATGATCTTGTAGATCTGCTATTTTTGAAAAAATAAATTGTGATATTATAGCAACATAAGTAGCAAAATAAGTAAAAAAATAAATAAAAAAAGAACTGTTAGGATTTAGAAGACATTTGTAGAATACCCCAGAAGCAAAGATTTGAGTAAAAGAATTGCACCAAATTTTTAAAAAAAAATAGCAGAACTATGAGCTTGTAGATCTACTACTTTTGAATAGGCAAAGCATAAAATAATGGTTTAAGTGGTTACACAGATGCTTTCCCGGTTTTAACCCAGTAAGACCTGGAACGCATGTGTGTCACTTAAGATTTCTTTGGCTATTCAAAAATAGCAGATCTACAAGCTCATAGCGCGGCACCGAGTGCCGCGCTATGAACTTGTAGATCTGCTATTTTTGAAAAATCTTGAAAAATACATTTTTGGGATTTGTTTAAAAAAACTGTTAGGATTTAGAAAACATTTTTAAGAATCGCCTCAGGTCTTAAAGGGTTAATGGGTTAAGTTCACAAGACTCTCGGTGAACTCGGGAAAAAAGAATGTCTAGGCCCAATAACACAGAGAGATGTGGAAACACTGTTGTATGTGATCTCTGTGACATGCACATTGAGACCACTAAGGGGCAGCAGAGACGTTTCTAGTGACTTCTCTTCCTCACCTGTTCAGCTCTTTCATCGCCACGCCCCTCCGCGGCTGACTCCGCCCCTCCGGCCGTGACGTCAGAGACTCCGTTGGTGCCGGTTGGTCCGTCGGTCTCTGTGGCGCCGGCGGCCTGGTTGTCCTGGGCAACCGTGTGTCTCTGCACTAGTTCCTGGTCACAGCGCTCCTGCAGGGCTGGAGGACATTATCGGGATATCAATCAATCGTAGATTTAGTGGCAGACTAGAAATGACAGGTTCTGGACACGGTGAGCAGTGGTGGAAAGTAACTAAGTACATTTACTTAAGTACTGTACTTAAGTACAATTTTGAGGTATTTGTACTTTACTTGAGTATTTCCAATTTCCAATACTATATTGTACTTTTACTCTACTACAATTATTTGAAAACTTTAGTTACTTGTTACTTTTCAGATATAAATCTGATAAATATAATATTATGAAACATACATTAACCACTTCAGCCCTATTTTATACATAGGCTATTTTCAATTATTTTAATACTTTTACTTTTGGTACTTTAAGTACAATTTTATGCCAATACTTTTGTACCTTTACTCAAGTAAATTTAGAATTCTGGACTTTTACTTGTAACAGAGTATTTCTATATATTGCAGTATTGGTACTTTTAGTTAAGTCAAGATTTTGAGTACTTTTTCCACCACTGATGGTGAGTGAATGCAAGGGTCCGTGTCCACTGTCCACAGACAACGCCTTTTGAACGCCAAGGAGTGCTTTGGGAAGTGGTGTAAAGTAACTAAGTAGACCCTTAGTTTTTCCATCAACCTTTAATCAATGGGAGACAGTGGCACATGTATAATCATATCACACACACACACACACACACACACACACACACACACACACACACACACACACACACACACACACACACACACACACACACACACACACACACACACACACACACACACACACACACACACACACACACAGTCGGCCCCCTACCCGCCATTTTCTTCTGCAGGGCGGAGTTTTCAGCTTGGAGGCGGAGCAATTCTCCATCCACAGGGCTGGAGGCGGGGACAGGGGCAGGGATACTTGCTGAGGCCCCTCCCCCTTCCTTCAGTCCCTGGTTCTCCTGCTCCAACTGTTCTATCTGAGTACATAACTGGAACAAACCATAGAACATAATACAGATTTGTCAGATTATGTATCGTACGTTCCAAAGATGATCTTGAGATGCGTAAGAGACGTAATGGTGTTTAACGAGAGTGGAGACAAATATTCGACGACATAAAATATGTTAGGAAATACCCCACTTGTGAATTCTGAAAGATTTTACATGTCTTAACCATTAAGACCTGGAACTGTGTCATTTTTAGATTTGAGCTACAAAGCATTATTTTACACTTTGGGCTATTCAAAAATAGCAGATATACAAGCTCATAGCGCGGCACCGAGTGCCGCGCTACGAGCTTGTATATCTGCTATTTTTGAAAAATCGTGAAAATGTGTGCAAATCTTTGAATATACATATTTTTAAAGCGAACATTTGTAACTCAAATCTTTGCTTCTGGGGGGTCCCTGGAACAAGATATTTTGATGGGGGTCGGCGGCCAAATACATATCATTTTGGGGGTCCTTGACATGAAAAAGATGGAACACCACTGATATAGAAACACACGTTTTTCAGAAAACTGTTGAGATTTAGGAGACATGTAGAATCGGCTTCAGGTCTCAATGGGTTAAAAAATGCCTTGGCTAACAAGTGGCTAAATGAAACTAGAGAAGTTGTTAGGGACATTACACATCAAACGCAGAACACACTAGCACATGTGATCATGGTCTAGTTTGTTCATAGCACGATTAACGTTAGCTTTTTACTTCTGCCGATTGTATTTAAGTGATAAAATCAGAAAATGGGTGTTAATTTGCAAAGATTATCTAATGGAACAAATCATCATGAACTTTTATTTGCCACAGAGCCTATTTTCAGCAATAATAAAAAGTCTTATCAGCCCCAGCACTGATATGGCTCATCACCTCACTGGGTCCACCCAGGGCAAATACACATGTGATACATTATATCACGGGTTCTTAACGTTTTACATTTTGGTCTCAGAGAGAAAGGACCCCCAAAATGATATGTATTTGGACGCCGACCCCCCATCTCAAGATATTTAGTTCCAGGGACCGCCAAAAGCAAAGATTTTAGTTCAAAATGTTCACTTTAACTCACTGAGTGCCAGGATTGCCAGAATTATTTCAGAATTGATTCTGAAAAGTGCCAGAGTTTTTTTCACAGAAAACAAAAAGTGCTTAGGAAGCGAGATACAGCCTTTTTCAGTTCTAAGTTAAACAAGGAGTGGATGGAGCTGCACATCTTCAGATGATGATATCTTGGGTTCTGAACATGTTTTAAAAAAAAAAAAAAAAATGTTTTTTTTCTTCTTTTTTTTTTTACTTTTCTTTTCAAAAACACGTCAAACACGTTAATGGCACTCAGTGAGTTAAAAAAGATCAAAAATTTGCATACATTTTCAAGATAGCAGATCTACAAGCTCGTAGCGGGACACTTGTGCCGCGCTATGAGCTTGTAGATCTGCTATTTTTGAATAGCCAAAGTGTAAATTAATGCTTTTTAGCTCAAATAAAAAGAAAATACACAGATGAGTGCCAGGTCGTAATGGGTTCAAATTAAAAAAAGGTTGAGAATCACTACATTATATGATAATATAATTTAACAGTAATATTGCAGTGTACCTTGGACAGTTCTTGCATCAGAGTGCTGTTCTGTAACCTGAAGTCATCTTCCTGGCTGTGGAGTTTACTCTGTAGCATCTCATTCTCAGTCAGCAAGGCCTCCACTTCCTGTTATATATGAACAATAATACATTATATTCATAAGAACAAATACACCGTTATAAACACATTATATTCATAAGAATAAATACACTGTTATAAACACATTATATTCATAAGAACAAATACACTGTTATAAACACATTATATTCATAACAATCACAACTGACATCTCATTCTAAGAGAGCAACAGAAAAGGCCCCAAAAGGCATCATGTTAACCCATTGATACCTGGAACGCATCTGTGTCACTTTAGATGTCTTTGGCTATTCAAAAATAGCAGATATACAAGCTCATAGCGCGGCACCGAGTGCCGCGCTATGAGCTTGTAGATCTGCTATTTTTGTGAAAATATCTGCTAAAATTGTGAAAATATTTTTTTTATATTTTTTTCCGAAAAACTGTTACGATTTAGATTTTTTTAAGAATCGCCTCAGGTCTTAATGGGTTAATTGTAGGAACCCAGAGACCGGCCAAAACAGAGACAATTGTTTTTGTCAATATGTATTGTATGGTAAACATGGTCGTTTCTATAGATTATGATGACAATGAATGCAGTGAAATGCACGTCGTCAACATCATGACAGTGTGCCTTTAACAGCTTACAGCCAGCAGAGGGTGCTGTTTACTAAATAATAGTAAAGCTCACAGCTGTAACCATGGTAAGCAGACACACGCACACACACACACACACACACACACACACACACACACACACACACACACACACACTCACCTGAGCTTTCTTACTCTTATTCAGTGCCTGCAGACAGAAAAGTTAAAAAATGATTTAAAAAAATAAATCATAAATATTTTTGAGCAAAATACTACATAGTTTATTATGCGTGTTGTTGTTATGGGAGATGTCGTTTATTATATGTTGTTATGCGTTCCAAACCTTCTGCGCTTTGACAAAGTCTCTTTCCAGAACAATATTCTTCTGACGAACGGCATTGAGCTCTGCAAGACAGATACAAAAGCTTTATAGACATAAAACACAGACATAATGTATACAATGGTAACTATTTCCACAAAATAACTAGTCAAACTTTAATAAAAAGAGGTACCTGCTGTATTTTTCCTCAGGTCATCAGACAGCTGGTAATTCTGTGTTCTTAACTCCAACAGCTGGGCCTGGACACACACACACACACACACACACACACACACACACACACACTATTAGGACTTGTGAGGACATTAACACAGAGGACATTTTATAAATGCCATTCTTATATCCATTTTTGACTGTAAGCCTAGAGCCGACAAATTGCAGATCTACAAGCTCCCAGTCCCAACCATAGACTGTATAAATGAGATGGACAAACCCCCTCCGCTGCTTTCTACAGACCGAAAATGAAGCCTTTGCTGCAAGATGGTAGGTCCGCCATCTTTCAATACGCGTCAGAATGAGTTCAGACCATTATTGGTTGGGTAACTTGTCAATCAAGAGCGGGGGGCGGGGAATGAATGCTATTGGTTGTGTAGCGTGTCAATCAAATCATCCCGCCCCTCCTACAGAATAGCCTACTTTATCGTCAATTTTATAATAAATAGAACCATAATTTAGCAAAACGCATATCCTGATGATTGAAAGGAGACTTTAAACTAGCGACTGGAAGCATATAGAATTTATGACAATTTTTATTACAGTAAGAAAATCTAGTCTAAAGTTTGTCAAAAAACCCATTCACTTGCGCTAAAATAAATTCTTTCTGAACTCACAGGTCGGCGCAGGGTAAAACAGCGCCACTCTGGCCATTTTGTCAGCCTCATCGTAAATATCTCAGCCTTGCCCCTTGGTCCCAACGCGTTGTGATACTTGTGGGTACATTTGGTCCTCACCAGTATATGTACACACACACACACACACACACTAGGGATGTTAACAATTAATCGAAGAAATTATCCGATTAAATCAAACAATTAACAATTCATTGAAAAAATGTAAAAAAATATATATATATTTTTTTTTTTTTAAATGTTCAGAACCCAAGATATGATGATTTGATTTTTTTCTGCTCCATTCACTTCTTGTTTAACTTACTGAAAAAGGCTGTATCTCGGCTCCAAAGGACTTTTTTTTAGGATTTTTTTTTAAATCTGAAATTAAGATTCTCAGATTTAAAAAAAACGCCGCTTGTCAGTTAACCGGTTAATCGGTTGATAAGGTTATCAATTATCAATTAATGAATTGATCGATAATTTGCATCCCTAACACACACACACACACACACACACACACACACACACACACACACACACACACACACACACACACACACACACACACTTCGGTGTACATTAGATGTTGACATGGTAGTAGTAATTGGCATTTTGAATTTCTCTTTGAGAACTACTGACTTAGAAGGCATTTGTAGAATCGGCCTCAGGTCTAAATGACTCGCCAATAATGGGATCATTAGTCTTTTATTTCGTTAAATTATTGATCACCAATTATTTTTTTGTTAGAATTGATTAAATCAATTTCTTTCACACAAACTCAAGCAGAAAGACCAGTGACATAGAATGAAAATATAAATCACGAATTTGAATTTCTATTCTTATTGTATTATTCAGAGACAGACAAAGAGGACAGAGTCCTTGTGCTGAGCTCATCCAGGGGACATTCACACCAGCAGTGTCAGGTGTCTTTCTACAAAGTAGACACCGGCAGCACTGCTCTCAGATCAATTTACATTATCAACGGTAAAAGCTGTGATCTCTTAACCCCATTTGAAGATTTCTTTGGGCTATTCAAAAATAGCAGATCTACAAGCTCATGGCGCGGCACTCGGTGCCGCGCCATGAGCTTGTAGATCTGCTATTTTTGAAAAATCGTGAACATTTTGTACAAATCTTGTGGAATTCTTTGAAGCGAACGTTTGTCAAATATTTAGGGACATCCAGGAGCAAAGATTTGAGTTACAAATGTCAGCAAAAAAAAAATCTAATACCTGCACACATTTTCATAATTTAAAAAAAATAGCAGATACAAGCTCATACGCGCTATGAGCTTGTATATCTGCTATTTTTCAATAGCCAAAGAAATCTAAAATGACACAGATGCGTTCCCGGATTGAATGGGTTAGGCAGGGAATCCCTGGGGGGGGGGGGCGACCATACTGTAGCTGAATGGTTAGTGAGCTCGCCTGGGAAGGCAAAAGGTCCCAGGTTCGATTCCAGGCCTCAGCAATGTGTCGAAGTGTCCATGAGCAAAACACTTTACCCCTAACTGCTCCCCCGAGCGCTGCAACCAATGGCGGCTCACTGCTCCTAGTAGTTAAAAGGAGTGTTTACATCAGTGATTCCGTGGCCGGTTTCCTGTCATTAGGAAAGTCAGATATGAAAATATATACATATATATATAAATCGCGATCAAAATACAAAATCTAGAGCATGGACCGTCCGCTTGGGTTTTTAGCTGCGGTGGACTCGGGATGGAGTTTGTTCTACTGTACAACTCGTCCTAGGATATAGTAATATCATTACAAAAAAACGAGTGAGCCAATATGCGAGGTCAGAAATTCACCTGGAACGCATCTGTGTAATTTTTTTATTTGAGCTAAAAAGCATTATTTTACACTTTGGCTATTCAAAAATAGCAGATCTACAAGCTCATAGCGCGGCACCGAGTGCCGCGCTACGAGCTTGTAGATCTGCTATTTTTGAAAAACCGAGAAAATGTGTGCAAATTAACATATTTTATATTCTTTTAAAGCGAACATTTTTAACTCAAATCTTTGCTTCTGGGGGGTCCCTGGAACAAAATATTTTGAGATGGGGGGTCGGCGGCCAAATACATATCATTTTGGGTGGTGCTTGGCATTAAAAAGTTTGAGCACCACTGATATAGAAACATAAGTTTTTCAGAAAACTGTTAGGATTTAGAAGAGTCAGACATAAGTAAGAATCGGCTTCAGGTCTTAATAGGATGGGTAAAATGCGGACAAATTTCACGTACGTGCAAATATAGTATATATATACAGTGACAAAAAACAAGCCAAGGAGTGGAGACCAAACTATTTATAAAGATTATAATGCGGGAAATGTGCTCATGAGGTTCAGGCAGGGGGATTTGTCACCCAGTAGGTGTCACTACCAGACACCAGTGTCTCAATGTCTCAATGGAAGACTAGAGAGACAACCTCTGAGTGTTAAAAAGGATCATAACGTGAGAGACCATGCTGATGGATGAGTTTGTTAAAAACATAATAACGGTGCAACCTCCATGATATGGACATGGTTGAGGTTTATAAAATGAGAGAATAGGCTCTATTCACAGCAGCCATATTATGAAGAAATGCACAGGTGTTACCAATGATACTAATGAAGGCTCTGTTCCATTCTGGTCAAACAGAGTCAGGGTGCTGATGTTGTTACATGTTGGCTCAATGGAAACACTCTGCTACACCAGTGGGTCTACAGTTGGGGTCCAGGGACCCTCATGGGCTTCCAAATGGCCCCTTGCGGGTATGTAACTCTGAGAGTGTACAAATGGAACCAAATGGACCCGTAAGGGTCCATTTGGTTCCATTTGTACACTCTCAGAGTTATGGGGTCGTGGAAACCACTGTGCTACACTAAATGGAACAGAGCCTTCATTAGTATCATTGGTAACACCTGTGAAGGAAGTGATAATATGGCTGCTGTGCATAGAGCCTAGGGGTGGCAACACAAGTTTTCAACTTTCCTGTTACAGTACCTCAAACTTAAACACACAGTGGAATAGGAGGAAAGCGAAAACTAAATGCATCCACTGCAGTGTTGATTTTGTCGACTAAAACTATGACGAAAAATGTCCGTCGACTACCTTTTTTCACTGACGAAAACTAAATAAAAACTAAGCTACGATGACCAAGACTAAGACTGAATATACTGACAATTTCGTCAACAAATAAAAACTAGACAAGTCATCACGGGTCGCACACCGAAAATAGTTGATCTGCAAGCTCACAACGTGTCGCAACGCGACTACTCACTGACTCATAACCAGAGGGCGATTGAAAAGACGACTATATCTCAGGTGCTTAAAGGACAACTTTGTTTTTTTACAACCAAGGTTTATATTTTAGCTTGTAATTAAAGTAAATAAATGATGAGTGTAATTTTTTTTCCATTTACTGCTTTCTATAGTTTTAGCATTTTTTGCGATATTTTTTACAGTGGGCGGGGGCATTCTGTCCGGTGGCTAAATATGCCTTTTTTACACAATAAAAAAGGTCCGGCTGTCTGAGATGGCCAGATGTGAGTTATTGGGGGCTAGAAGAGCTACTGTAAATAATAATAAAGAAAACGCCGGGTTAATGTGTTAAAAAAATGCATATTTAGCCACCGGACAGAATGCCCCCGCCCACTGTGAAAACACTGTAAAAAAGATTGTGAAAATTGCTAAAACTATAGAAAGCAGTAAATTTAAATTTTTTAACACTCATATTTTATTTACTTTAATTACAATCTAAAACATAAACATTGGTTGTAAAAAAACAAAGTTGTCCTTTAAAGCTGATAAGGAAACCCGACCGGCACCTTTGCACCAACATGGAGAGAGAGAGAGATTGGATGTTTTTTAAATCAGCGAGCAGGACCCACTGACTGCGTCGTCAAGAAATGATTGATCAATCAGGATGTTGACTCAGTTGAGATAAACAGAAATGTATTACACGAGCTCATGGGAGAAGTACATTAACCCTTTAAGACCGGGAACGCATCTGTGCAATTTTTTAAGATTTCTTTGGCTACTAAGAAATAGCACTGCCATTTTTGAGAAATCGTGAAAATGTGTGCAAATCTTTGAATATATATATATATTTTTAAAGCGAATATTTGTAACTCAAATCTTTGCTTGGGGGGGGGGGGGGGGGGGGGGAAGTTCCCTGGAACAACATATTTTCATATGGGGGTCCACGGCTAAATACATATCATTTTGGGTGGTTCTTGACGTGAAAAAGTTTGAGAGCCACTGATATTATAGCAACATACGTTTTTTTTCTTAAGAAACTATTTTTAGAAGACCTTTGTAGAATCCCCCAGAAGCAAAGATGAGTTAAAATGTTCGCTTTAAAAAAAATATATATATATTCAAAGATTTGCACACATTTTCACGATTTAAAAACAAAAATAGCAGATCTACAAGCTCATAGCGCGGCACTCGGTGCCGCGCTATGAGCTTGTATATCTGCTATTTTTGAATAGCCAAAGAAATCTTAAAATGACAAAGATGCGTTCCCGGTCTTAATGTGCTAAACACTAAAAAGGTGGGTATTTCTCTAGGGTAAAGCACAGCGAGCCGAGCATAGCAATAACCAAAGATAAGAGAGGGGCGAGAGCATGTGTCTTAGTACCAAGCTCAAGCTGTGTGCAGTAAATACTGCACAAGGCCTGAGCCATTGCATGGCACGCTGATTCTACATATAATATCCAGATTGTCAGAACATTATTGTAAAGGTGGCCACGTGTTTTTCATCTTTCCAATAACACCGTTCTGATTTCAGCTCTAGGTGACACAGACATGATAAAAAGGACATGACGAGTCGAGTGCCATCCTCCAGTATTTAACCCATTAAGACCGGGAACGCATCTGTGTCATTTTCAGAATTCTTTGGCTATTCCGAAAATCGTGAATGTATGTTATAAAACCGAACAACATATTTTGAGACGGGGGTTCAGCGGGCCAAATACATATAATTTTGGGTGGTCCTTGAAATGGCAAAGTTTGAGCACCACAAGTATAGCAACATAAGTTGTCTTTAAAAAAATCGCTACAGCCTCAGTAGTTGTCACACATTGAGTGCCAAAACAGTATATATATACTTCTTTTCGTGACGTTTTTTTTTTCAATTTTTATTTTTCTTTCCTCACAGCACCAGGATATATCATTTTTCGAAGATTTAGACTTTAATCCACTTCCTGGTTAACTTATGACTTCAAAAGCCTGTATCTCTGCTCCTGTGTACTTTTTCATTTTTACAATGTATTTTTGACTATTTTCAACTGGCTGCAACTATGGAACGGATTACAGAATGTTTTTAATTTTTTTCCCCCGATTGTACGAGACCTCTATGTGTGTAATGAGGGGATCACCGTGAGGACGGTGATCACTGAAAATATTTTGTGACTACTTGAAAGAGGTTAAAAAATGGTTAAAAATCCAGGCACTCAACGTACACTTTTTTAATAAAACAGTGAAATTACGGTATTTTACAATGCCTCTCATAGAGATTGCATTGAGAGCTGCAGTTCATCATTCTAACAGACCTCGAGTAGCGGCGCTGTGTTTGTAGAATATATATTCAAAGATTTGCACAAATTTCCCACGTTTTTTCCAAAAAATAGCCAAAGGAATCCAAAGTGACGCAGATGCGTTCCCGGATTTAATGGGTTAAGCTAAATGACAAAAAAATACTCTGACCCCGTTTACAGCCAACCTGCTGCTAGACATGGCCTTGCTCCTAGATCCATGTTTCAAAGCAACATACATACACGCGGATGACAGGAAAGAATACATCAATACCAAAGTTGCAGCAGAGATAATCACTGCTAAAATACAATTTTAAAAAAAAACTATTTCTAGTGAATCACCAGGGGAAATGACTTCTCTGCATTGACCGAGTAGTGTACTGCTCAGAGTGACCACACAGGTTGAGGGTTAAAGTTATAGTTCGCCCCCAAAATGACTTTTTTCCTATCGCTGCCAACCGGTCCGCTGGTCATAACATTTTTGGCTTAGGAATGCGACAACAAAAAAAATCCATGAATTCAAGTTTCCATGGGGTGATTCATTGATAGTATCTTGCTCACCTATAATGACATGTCCAGTATAGGGACGCTAGGGTTCAAAGGGTTAACCAGGTGACATGAACGGAGAGGCAGAGGATCGAACCGGGGACCTCCTGAGTCCCCTGATGGCCGCCCTATACCTCCTGCCGCCCTTAGGCAGGCAACAACATCCACAGTGGAGTGAGAGTCTCCACTCTACATAACAGACCAGTTGCTGCAGACCAGTGTTGATTTTGACAGCAAATTTTGATTTTGTTTTTGAATAAAATTCCATTCAGTTTTAGTCATATTTTAGTCATCTGTAATGTTTTAGTTTTGTCTAGTCGACTAAATATCATAAGATTTTAGTCGACTAAATCTACAGTTGATTGATTAGTCGACACAAATGTGTACTGCTCAAAGAAATGTAGGGAACAACTTTGGCGCTGCCTTGATGGCGTCGTAATGCCTGATTTTACAATTGGCTGCATGCTGAAAATAGCCGATCTACAAGCGTTGTGAGCTTGTAGATCTGCTATTTTCAGAGCGCAACACCGGAGCGCAACCAAACATAAAATGACTTGTCTTTTAGTTCTACTGGATCTCTTCTCCACTAGTTCCCTCACTAACATTTTAGTCTAGTTTTTATTTGTTGACCAAATTGTCGATATACTTCGTCTCAGTTTGTCATCATAGCTTAGTTTTTATTTCACTTTTATTTAGTTTCCGTCAGTGAAAAAAGGTAGTCGACGAACATTTTCCGTCATAGTTTTAGTCGACGAAATCAAAACTGCCGCAGAGATGGCGGCATCAAAGAAAGCAAAGCTAGTCTTTCTTTCTTTTTCAAAAGAAAAAAGGCCTTTTCAAAACAACAAATGTTCCAACGACCTGGCCCAGTTGCACTCTCTCCAACAGAGAGATGCAGCTGAAGTAAAGATCAAGAGAGAACCATCTCCTGCAGGCACTTGGAGGGCGATATGAAGCAGAGCCACACATAGACTGGTTGAGGCTGTGCCAAGCACATTTTTTGCCAAGAGTGAGAAGAAGCTTGTCCCAGGAAGTACCCATGGCAAGGCTGGCATTCCTGCCACTTCTGAGAGAACATTCGTTCAGCCCTGGTGGCAACATAGTGACCCGCCACAGATCTGCTCTGAAGAAGCCAGACAGTTAACCCTTTAAGACCTGAGGCGATTCTTTTTAAAAAAAATCGAAATCCTAGTTTTTGGAGAGAAAAAAAATTCAAAAAAATATTTTTTCACGATTTTTCAAAAATAGCAGATCTACAAGCTCATAGCGCGGCACTCGGTGCCGCGCTATGAGCTTGTAGATCTGCTATTTTTGAAAAGTCCCTGGCACAAAATATTTGGAGATGGGGGGGTCTGCAGCCAAATACACATCATTTTGGGCTTGGCCTTGACATGAAAACTTTTGAGAACCACTGATATACAACGTAGTTTTCCAGTAAAACACAAGGATCACTATAAAAGGAGGAAATAAGACGTATAATAATAAGTTATACTGGGACTTTAAGTTAAATGTCATCATATCATAGCAACATTTCAGTGTATATGACACCGCAACCTCTGTAATGGTGTAATAAAGTCAGACACCACCCAGTTCACTGCCTCTCATATCATCTAAAGTGAATTCTTGATTATGGCCAGCACCCTCCATTTAGTTCTACTTACACACCATAAAGTACACAACACGTGTAGAATGCTTTTTTATCACAAACACAGCTGTCCTACTGTCTGTCTCTCCTACACTGTCTCCCTCTCAGCTGTCCTACTGTCTGTCTCTCCTACACCGTCTCCCTCTCAGCTTTCGTACACTCCGTCTCTCCTACACATTGTAGCTCAAACATGGGGAAAATGCATTCTATGCTGCCACCAAAAGGGCGGAATGGCTACCAAAATTACCCATTAACCCTTTAAGACCTGTGGCGATTCTTAAAAAAAATCTAAATCCTAACAGTTTTTGGAAAAAAAATAGCAGATCTACAAGCTCATGGCGCGGCACTCGGTGCCGCGCTATGAGCTTGTAGATCTGCTATTTTTGAATAGCCGAAGAAATCTAAAGTGACACAGATGCGTTCCAGGTCTTAAATGGGTTAAAGATCTCTCCTCCCGGCCTGGGGCCGTAGCGTGACGGTCCAGGCACCCTAGGCTGCAATGCCAACCTTAAAAACTTGTCACGGGTTCGACTCCCGTTCCCGACGACCTTTGCTGCGTGTTACACACCCCAAAATGATATGTTTGACCGCCGACCCACATCTCAAAATATGTTGTTCCAGGGACCCCCCAGAAGCAAAGATTTGAGTAAAATGTTTTTTTTTTTTTAAATAGCAGATCTGCTATCAGCTTGTATATCTGCTATTTTTGAATAGCCAAGGAAATCTAAAAAAAACACAGATGCGTTCCAGGTCTTAATGGGTTAAAACTCCTTAAACACCTTGGTAGTAACATCCTCTGCCTCCCGCCCCCAACCCTCCTTTCTCTGTAAATATTCCTTCTGATGCAACCGAGTTTTCTACCAATATGTAATTGTATTGAATAGTATGTATTACTGCTGTTTTTTTTTGTGTCATCCTTTAGCCCATTAAGACTGGGAACGCATCCGTGTCATTTTTAGATTTCTTTGGCTATTAAAAAATAGCAGATCTACAAGCTCATAGCGCGGCACAAACGTGTTAATAAAGTATTCAATCAACCAATCGATCAATTTCTACCACTGTCATTGGACGAATGTGGGTCACATTTGCCCCATGCATTTTATCAGTGAGCTACTTGTGTTAGTGTGTTGTCAACAGTTTTAGATTCAATTGTCCAAACATAAAAACAGAGAGAGTGTTGCCTCAAGATTTACTTCTAACACACAGGAAACAGTCCATGTGTTATAGAGCTGTGAGGTAACGGATTGGATGGACCCCTACATTGATAAACATTTGGCCACGGACCCCCCATCTGAAAATGTTTTGTGCCAGGGACCCCCAGAAGCACAGATTTGAGTTTGAGACCTGAAGCCGATTCTACATGTCTCCTAAATCTCAACAGTATTCTGAAAAACGTATGTTTCTATAATCAGTGGTGTTCAATCTTTTTCATGTTAAGGACCCCTAAAATTATATGTATTTGGCCATCAAAATATCTTGTTCCAGGGACCCCCAGAAGCAGCTTGTATATAGAATGAGCTTGTATATCTGCTATTTTTGAATAGCCCAAAGTGTAAAATAATGCTTTTTAGCTCAAATCTAAAAATAACACAGTTCCAGGTCTTAATGGGTTAAACATGTTTGCTTGAAAAAAATATTTATATATATTCAAAGATATTCACACATTTTCACGATTAAAAAAGAAAATAGCAAACCTATGGATCTGCTATTTTTGAATAGCGAAAGCTAAGTGGTTAAAATGATTGTGACGCTATGTTGACTGATTTCACTGTGGACCCCCCCTGGTACCCCCTCAAGGACCACTGGTGGTCCGCACTCTGCGAGTGTACAGCACATATGGAACCAAATGATAGGTCTATTTGGTTCCATCCGTACACTCTGTTAAATTAGAGTTAAATTAACAGCTAAGATGTTATCAGGGTCCCAGAGAAGACCAGGGGGTCCATGGACTAATGCTAGGGGTGTGCCGATACACTAATTTCACCAAACGATGCGATACGATATTTGGCTCACAACTTTGATACGCACTTTTTTTTATTATGAAAATATATGGGGGAGAAAAAAAGCAAATGCAAACAAATAATTCTGTATTTGCATTATTCAGACATGCAAACTTGAAGCTTTTCAGCTACAATAGCCGTTTTGAATCCAAATAGTCCCGGAAAAAAAAAAACATGTTGTCACCCTTTTCACCTCGGGGCTGTTTGCATGCCTGATTATAATGATTGTAAAAAAAAAAGTTTTGTCAAAACGATATTTTGTTTTCCAAAACGATACATATCGTCACGAAAACGTATCACGATATATCGCGGGACGATATATCGACACACACCTAACTAATGCATATCAACTGAGGGGCCTAGAAATGAAAAAGGTTGAGAATCACAGACCTATATATATATATATATATAGAACATCACCTTCCTGTTAACTCCACTGGTTTATAATGTCTGTTCTATTCTGTCTGTTGCCAAACACACTGTAGTGACTAGTTGTCTGTATACCATTAACTTGTAAGACGACTGGGGCCAACAGAGAGAGAGAGTGTGGCCAACAGAGTGTGAGTGTGTGTGTGTGTGTGTGTGTGTGTGTGTGTGTGTGTGTGTGTGTGTGTGTGTGTGTGTGTGTGTGTGTGTGTGTGTGTGTGTGTGTGTGTGTGTGTGTGTGTGAGAGAGAGAGACCCCATGACTGACATCAGGTCTGGTCCCATGGAAGCTAGTAAGGAAGAAGTTATATTATGGCTGCTTATATCTAACCTTTATAGTATACCATCACTTATAATGCTTCTACAATACATTATATTTGACAGCTTGTATAAGAGCCTAGATGTCTCCTATTATGGTTCAGTTTGTCCTTCAGGCAGCTACAGTATAACTATCTCTGCCTTGTGCTCCAGGCAGAACTACCGTACCACTAACATTAGTGTTAATGTACTTCTGACCATGATATCATGTACATGCATAACCGCCACCACCTAGAATATTGTCTCCACTCCTACTGTATGTGCCTCATCGATTTCGGATTGATCCAGAATTCCACAACACTAGCAACTAACCAGCAGGAAGACACCTATTTCTGTCTGTTTGATTGATGTACTTTATTTAGTAAGACATGAGAAACGGTACATGGAAGTACCATTCACAATACAAGGTCTACTAAACTGGATAACTCATAAAAGCACTAAGCTTGTTTAAAATGACTCCCCACGCACACAAATCATGATGACATATAAGAGACAGACAGATATACACACTAATACAGAACGTCATACGATCAGCTTACAGGTTACTGGTATGACTACGGTAATGACATGAGTGTTAGTGTACGACCATGATATCATGTACATAAAGCATAAATCAGAGGTCTTCAACAGGGGGTCCGGGACCCCCAGGGGGTCCTCAAAGTTACTACAGGGGGTCCGCCAAATCTTTGTGTGATTTTCACATTAACCACTTCAACCAAGCATCCATATTCTGAGGAGAACTTTAGAAAATACAAAATATTTTATACAATATATAATGGGGGTCCCCCGCTTTCCCTCGCTCTCAGCCAAGGGAGCCTTGGCCTGAAAACGTTGAAGACCCCTGGCATAAATCATCACCACCTAGAATATTGTCTCGACTCCTATGTGCCTCATCGATTTCAGAATTCAGAATTCCACAACACTAGCAACTATAACTAACAGGAGGACACCTATCTCTGTCTGTCTGTGTGTGTTTATTTTTGACAGTTTATGACTAAACACACATAAAGGCTGTTATTATAGGCTCTATGCACAGCAGCCATATTATCACTTCCTTCACAGGTGTTACCAATGATACTAATGAAGGCTCTGTTCCATTTAGAGTAGCACAGTGGTTCTCGCACTTTTTAATTTCCACGACCAACATAACTCTGAGAGTGTACAAATAGAACCCTTACGGGTCCATTTGGTTCCATACCAGAGAGTGTGAATTTCTTCACAATATGCTGCTGTCCATAGAGCCTACTATAGCATCAAACAGCAGAGTGGGAGGGGCCTCAACTAGCTGTCAGATGGAATGAAGGCGTGAGACCCCACAGACACCTGTCTGTCTGTGAGTGTGTGTTTGTTTGTGTGTAAACAGACAGTTCAAAGGTGTCTCTCTCTCGCTCTCTCTTCAGTCATGCTAGCTACAGTCTCCATTAGCCTCCATCCATCCAGCTAGCATCAGGGCTAACAGTGTTAGCTCTGCTCACAGACAGTGATGCTGGAGGAAGCCTTTATAAACACGACGCAGAGACGTGTTATACGTCATAAACAATTAAACAAACAAACGCTACGTATAGCTCTCGTACGGGGGGGAGAAAAAAAACGTCACATAAGCAGCAAACCCACCAAAAAAATGACGTCATGGAGAAAGTGTCGACGCCATAGGTCGACGCGGGTTCGTGTGTGTGTGGGGGGGGGAATAAAACAACGTTTTAGGTTGAAATGACGTCATTTTTTTTCTTCCCTGGGAGGCAAAAAAAAAGGCTCGAGGGAAGAAGTCACGAGCCTTTCAGCCTCTGTCTGTTAGCAGGATGGACAGACATGAAACATGACCGTCATGTCATGACAGTCATGGCGCTACTTGTTCCTGGTTTTGGCACTTTCTCCGTTTACAACCCGTGCATCTACATAAACGTTCAGATTTCAAATGTAAAGTGCTGACCCCACGGTTATGGACGTAACAAGTTAAAGCGCATGGGTCTAAGTACCCGTATCTTACGTATTGTTCAATAAAAAGCATTTTAATCCAATCAGCAGCCATTTTTTAGATGTATCAGCGTGCAATACACCTCCCAACCGATAGGGTCGCGTGGTTGAAAGCGTATGGAGGAAATTCGGAGAAAATGGCCACCGATCGGATTAAAATGTTTTTTTATTGAACAATGCCGGAGGATACAGGTGCTTACACCCTGGCGATTTAACGTGTCACATCCGTGGCCGTGGGGTCAGCACTTTATATTTGAAATATGAACGTTTATGTAGACGCTCGGGTTGTAAATGTTGACATTACAAAAACCAGGAGCAAGTGGTTCCATGACGCTTGTGACAGTCGAGCGTCATGGCTAACATGGAGAAGACATGGAGGACATGAAGACATTATTATTATTCTATATTGTTATTACCTGCATGCGGTGGAACTCCTCCTCGGACAGAGCCTGGGACATCATGGACATGATGGAGGTGTTGTTTAGGGTGTTTTAGTTGTTGTTCTTACACCATTTAGAGGTTGAAATGTTTACCTGCCGCTGCAGGATGAACACACAATGACAGCAACAACACACTGCGACGTGTGACGCACTGAGCCTTTCCGGTCCACGCCTTCACAATAAAATATTGTTTTAATCATTGGAGGTTGAAACATAGCAGTGGTGGGAAAAGTACTCAAATGTTTTACACAAGTAAAAATATCAATACTGCTATGAAGAAGTACTCTGTTACAGGTAAAATGCCTGTTCAAAATGTTACTTGAGTAAAAGTGCAAACGTATTGGCATCTAAATACACTTAAAGTCCCAAAAGTAAAAGTGCTAACATGTTTGAAAATAGCCGATCTACAAGCTCGCGACGCGTTGTGAGCTTGTTGATCGGCTATTTTCAAATGGCCTATGTATAAAATAGGGCTAAAGTGGTTAATGTATATTTCATAATATCATAATTTGTAAAAGTAGCTACTAAGTAGTGACTAAAGTTGTCAAATAATTGTAGTGGAGTAAAAGTACTGTATTTGCCTCTGTATTTTGTAAAAATACATCAAATTGTGTTAATTACAAGTAAAAGTCTGATGTTCAAAAATGGACTTGAGTAAATAAGTACAAATACCTCAAAATTGTACTTAAGTACAGTACTTGGTCTTCAAAATTGTAAATGCAGATTTGCCCGAAATGCCCCCTATACCCGCATATCTGTATAAATACCTCGAAAAAGTTAGTGACACCCACAGTCACGAAACTAGAGGAGCGTAAACAACAATCTGGTACCACCCACCCATAAAACAAACATGGGCAAATTCTCCTTCTACAGCACAGCCACCAAGGTATGGAATAGTCTAACCCCATCCCTCAAAAAATGCAGTTCGCTGGACTCGTTCAAAACAGCCCTAAAAACTCATCTTTCTGGAGGCCAAAAGAGGAGCTAGTACCAGTTTCCCTGTAGACAGACGACCCCCCCGTTCCATTTCTTTTTTGTATATATTTTTTATTTTTCATGCTTTTTTTTTGTACATAGTGGTATTTTGTCTCTGTATTTTTATGTTGATTTTTGAATGTTTGGTTGCTACTATATATGTCTATGAAATTAATTCAAGGACCCCAACGGAAACAAGTCCGCAAGGACTTTTTTGGTCAGACCCTTTAGACAAAAGTATTATAAATGTAACTGTGTTGTTTTGCATTCTTTTGCCTAATAAAAAATGCAATCAATCAATCAAAACTTGAGTACACGTACTTAGTTACTTTCCACTACTGATATCTAGAGGGTGGACTGCCCCGCCGCCATCAATTCATTTCAATGAAAGTTGCTCACAAGCGCATGAAGCACCCAGAAGTACTTTGGCTCCAACGTTGGAGCCAATAGAGCAGGCGCACTAGCATTTCAGACGAAATAAGCATGCGCAGCATTGTCCCGTGTCCTGCAATATCAGATTTGGCCAGCAGGCTTCTGACGCTTCAACCATTCTCCGCGGTTCTTCTGGGAGCTTTTGGGTTGAAAGAAAAAGTGAGCGAGTTTCCGGAAGTGGACGTTCCATTTCTTACTTTTTTTTCAAAACAAAATAAAAATGTAAAAGATTTTCTAAAAAGTTGAATTTAATTCAAAGGGGCTTCATTACCAAATCAAGTGTGTAATAAAAAAATGATAAAATTGGACATGTATGGAGAAATGTGTAAACAGAACAACAGAACTCTGTAACAATTATAGTAGGTTAAATGAACTAAAAAGTACAAACAGAAATGTTCTTTGCTTTTGCTAGTTATATACTGTACTATGCATTAAGGATAACTGGAAAATAAAAATTGCAAGGACTTATTTTATGTTGGCCTATTTCTTACTAAATGAACATAGTACAGACATACACAGATGATTAACAGACTTTATGGTGTGTCTCTCTCTCTCTCTCTCTCTCTCTCTCTCTCTCTCTCTCTCTCTCTCTCTCTCTCTCTCTCTCTCAGAGAGAACTCTGTCTCGTGTATTGCGGAAACAAACTGTCAGTCTCTCTCAGATCTCTGCCAGTGATCACACAGACAGACAGACAGATCAGGTGGATCGCTGTCATTCAGAGTGGATCTGATGGAGAACCTGCCGGCGTTGCTTCAACAGCTGCGATCCTTCACCAGAGACCCTGTTGCTCGGGAGAGCCTCTATGCAGAGTACAAGGTGAGTAGTGGTAGAAATAGGCAGTGGTGGAAAAAAGTATTGTTGTGTTACTTGAAAAAGTATCAATACTGCAATGTGGAAACACTCTGTTTAAGTAAAAGTCCGGAATTCAACATTTACTTGAGTAAAATACTAAAATTACAGTATTATTGGTATCAGAATGTACTTAAAAGTACCAAAAGTATAGTCATTATGCAGAATGTCCCATTTCACAAGTTTTCAAATGTATGGATTGTATGAAAAATCTTCTGAAAATAGCAGATCTACATAGTTCACAATGTGTCTCTTTGCAAGCATTGTGAGCTTGTAGATCTGCTATTTTCAAATGGCGAAATGTATATAGGGCTGAAGTGGTTAATGTATGTTTTGTAATAATAATCAAAATCTACAAAGTGACTACAACTGTGTCAGAATACGTTTTTTTAAGTCAAAGTAGCAATACAATGTAGAAATATTATGTTACCAAAGAAAGTCAAAATCACAATATCCTTACAGTACCAAAGGTAGAAGTAGCCTACTAATAATCAGTAATAATGTATAATTCAATACAAGCTATAATGTGTTCGTAAATGTGGGGCTAATTACTTTATGTGCTACTAGTATTATAACATATAATAATAATACAAAGTATTAATAATTATTGTTATTATTATAATACATCATCATTTAATCAATCATTAATTTAAATAGCGGCTACCTAAAAGCTGTCATCGTGTGTGTGTGTGTGTGTGTGTGTGTGTGTGTGTGTGTGTGTGTGTGTGTGTGTGTGTGTGTGTGTGTGTGCGTGTGCGTGTGCGTGTGTGTGTGTCATTTTAGCCACACTAAAGAAGATTTCTCCCAGATATTGTCCAAATTAAAAAATATTCTTTAGTCACATTTTGTATAATGTCACAGTTTGTAAGCCTTTATTTGTGACAGGGGAGAAAGACAGGAAATGCAGAGAGAGAGAGAGAGAGTAGGGGAGAGTGACACAGCAAATAGAATGGAACCAGGGACTCACTGATCAAGGGCCTTTTGCTCCCATGTGGTACTGTAGGCCTACACACACACACACACACACACACACACACACACACACACACACACACACACACACACACACACACTTTTTTTTTTTTTTTTAATATCTTTTATTGGTGAAACAGGTGGTACAGGGAGAGAAGAAAGAGGTAACGGTATCAACATATCACCGTGTTTCTTTTTAACTTTTATGGGACATGACAGGACATTGACAAGACTGGGAAATGACAAGGGGCAACGAGGAACTAAACAAAACAAAAACAAAAAACAAAAGTAAACAAAACAAAACAAAACAGGACAGAGTTTTATATAAACCAAACATGAGTAAGTATGCGTGTGCGCACGCATAAGCACGTACGCACACACATACCCACACACTCACATGGTTATAACCAGGATACTTTAAGGCGGGGTTGCTGAAGTGTCAGAGGTGCTCACCTCAGTGAGGAGTATTTATTTTCTATGGGATCAGTCTGGGTCAAGGGACGAGAGGGTATTAAAGAATGTAATCAGTGGTTGCCATCTATCATAAAAAGTGGAAGTTGAGCCTCGTAGGGAGTATTTAACCTTTTCTGATGCTAGAAATGACATTAGGTCCTTGAGCCAGGAAGTGGTGGATGGTGGATTTGGGCCTTTCCAATGCAGGAGGATACGCCTACGGGCGATGAGAGAGGCAAAGGCTAGAACATCAAGTTCCTTCCTGGAGATACCAGCGAGTGAGTGGGGTACCCCAAAGATGGCTATCAGGGGGCATGGATCAAGGTTGATATTTAGCACGTTGCCTAGCGTGACAAAGAAGTTGGACCAGAAATCGGCCAGCCTGGGACAGGAGAAGAACATGTGGGTATGATTGGCAGGTGACAGGCCGCACCTGTCGCAGGCGTCGCTCATTCCTGGGAAAAGGTTACTGAGTTTGGCTTTTGTGAAATGGACCCTATGCAAAGTTTTAAACTGGATTAGGCTTAAGCGAGCACATGATGAAGTGTTATTGACCCTGAAGACTGCCTCTTCCCACTGTGCATCTGTCAGATCAGACTCAAGCTCCGTTTCCCATTTACCTCTGACCCCCGCGAGCGATAGCACTTTCAGAGAAGATATAATATCGTATAGTGAAGAAATCCCGCCTTGTACTTTTGTGAGAGAAAGTATTTTACTAATCACGGAGTTTGTAGGAGACTGGGGAAAGGGTGTAAAATGGGTACGGGCGTAGTCGCGAACCTGGAGGTAGCGGAACAGGTGGGAGTGAGGTAAATTGAACTTGGTGCGGAGAGCTTCAAATGAGGCAAATGAGCCCTCTGAGTAGAGGTCTAGGAAATGGGTCAGACCTCTCTCTCTCCAAAGGTTGAAGGCTGAGTCTGAGCTGGAGGGTTTGAACAGATGGTTGTTGGAAATCGGGCTGTAAGGCGAGGCGGTCTGGAGCCCGAAGTGTTTTCTGAACTGGTTCCAGATTTTGAGAGTAGCGAGTACGACTGGGTTTTTTATGTAGTCAGGGCAACGAGAGGTAAGGGGGGCACAGACGAGCGCCATCAACGAAGATGGGCATGCGGAATGGCTCTCCATTATGCACCAGTTGAGGTTGGGGGAATTGTGCCAGTTCTGGATTCTCTGGAGGTTAGCTGCCCAATAATAATGTTGGAAATTTGGCAACGCTAGACCACCCTCGCTTTTGCTCTTTTGGAGAAGGGCTCTACGTGCTCTTGGGCTCTTGCCCGCCCAGATAAATGTTGAGATTGTTTTATCTAGTGAATGGAAAAATGATTTGGGTAAGAAAACCGGGAGGGATTGAAAAAGAAACAAAAGCCTTGGTAAGATGTTCATTTTGACAGAGTTGATTCTGCCTGCTAGGGAAATGGGGAGAGAGGCCCACCGAATCAGATCGGACTTTATTTCCGTGACTAATTTTGTGATGTTGTACTCGATTAGTAGGGAGGGGGAGTGAGCTACATTGATACCCAAGTAGCGGAAGCCGTTCGGTGACAGGCGGAATGGTATGGCGCTTTGGGTAATGAGCTTGGCTGCCTCATTTATGGGGGAACACTCACTTTTGCTAATATTTAGTTTATAACCTGAGAAGGAGCCAAAGGAAGTTAAAATTTGTAAAATATTTTCTGCAGAGTTGCATGGGTCCGAAACAAAGAGCAAGAGATCGTCGGCATAGAGAGATACTCGATGTTCTCGTCCAGCTCTATAGATGCCGTTAAAGAGCGGCGAGGACTTGAGGGCAATTGATAACGGTTCGATTGCTAACGCAAAGAGCAGGGGAGAGAGAGGGCAACCTTGGCGTGTTCCTCTCGTTAAGGGGAAAAAATCAGACTTCTGAGAGTTAGTGATTACGCAGGCCGTGGGGGCAGAGTATAAGAGTTGTATCCAGGAGACAAATTTAGGCCCGAAACCAAATTTCCCTAAAACCGAGAACAGGTAATCCCACTCGACGCGATCGAAGGCTTTTTCCGCGTCGAGCGCAATAACCAATTCAGCAGGTTGCGTGTTGTCAGGCGAGAGCATGATGTTTAAAAGCCTACTGATGTTCGATGATAGCTGCCTTCCCCTGACGAAGCCCGTTTGGTCTTCGGATATAATATCTGGGAGGCAGGGGTCCAGGCGGAGTGCTAGAACTTTTGCGAGCAGCTTAACGTCTGAATTTATCAAGCTTATTGGTCTCCAACTGCCGCACTCTTCTGGTTTCTTGTCTTTCTTAAGTATAAGTGAGATAGTGGCCTGACACACACACACACACACACACACACACACACACACACACACACACACAAACTGCTGCTATAAAGCCGTGATTCTCAAACATTTCCATGTCAAGGACCTCCAAAATGATATATTTGGCTGCGGACCCCCATTGCAAAAACATTTTGTGCCAGGGATTTAAAAAAAAAAGAGCAGATCTATAAGCTCTTTTATTTTTTTACCACTTGGCTATCAGGTCTCCCTTTTTGAATAATTTTAAATACTTTCTGCTAGCCGATGCTATGCAAAACAAACAAACAAATACATGCTACTGTATAAAGAGAGGGCTTTAAAAATTACACACACATACTCGCACATTTTGTAGAACTATACTTGTGAGGCCATCAACATTTTAGCACAGCAATTTTATGAAAGCCAGTCATACAAAAAATATATATATATTTTTTTTACAAAATTGCATTTTTAACCCTAAACCCCTAACCCTAAAGTCCAAAAATGTCTGATCTGCAAGATTTACAAGGTGTTGCGCAGTGACGAATTGTGAATTTGTAGAGTGTAGAATGTAGAATTTGTAGAGTGTAGAATGTTTTGAGTTAAGCATAACTCAAAACATTCTCCTCCGAGGACCAGGAAATTTTTCTTCACAATGTCTATTTCTCAAATGCTACTATACTTGTGTGGACACTACTTGGCCCTCACAAGTGTAATGATATGCATACATACACGTGCGTCGTACACACACACAGTCGCTAACATTTGCATATTGGACACCACACGTTTGTGGTTTACGCGGTGAGCTAAAATAGACTACCTCTGAAATGTCTATTACAGCTTTGTTTCCACTTGCTTAACCACCTGAAACATACGTAGTGTCCCTTTACTGGGGGGGGGGTGAACATTGTGTAAATATACCTCTGCAACACCTCGCGTTGTGAGCTTTTGGCTATTTTTTTAAGTGTTTGTTATAAACCATTTTAGCACAGCAATTTTATGAAAGCCAGTCATACAAAAAATATATATATATTCTTTTACAAATTTGCATTTTTAACCCTAAACCCCTAACCCTAAAGTCCAAAAATGTCTGATCTACAAGATTTACAAGGTGTTGCGCAGTGACGAGTTGTGAATTTGTAGATCGGCACACGGGGCACGACATCCTTCAGCAACGAAATGGTTAATGGTACATTTATGTAGCGCTTTTATCCACAGCGCTTTACATAGATTGTGCATTACATTCACACACACATTCATACACCGATAGCGGAGGAAACCATGCAAGGCACCAACTGAACTGGGAACCTCATGGTTGCTTTATCTGCCACTCTACCCCTGAGCCACTGCTCCAAACCCCAACTCCAGTTACCAAACCTATAATCTCTAAATGCCTAATACCAAACGTAAACCTAACCTGAATCTTTTCCTAATAGTAAGCACAGCGGTGGAAAGTAACTAAGTACATTTACTTAAGTACTGTACTTAAGTACAATTTTGAGGTATTTGTACTTTACTTGAGTATTTCCAATTTCCAATACTTTTACTTCTACTCCACTACATCTCAGAGGCAAATATTGTACTTTTACTCCACTACAATTATTTGAAAGCTTTAGTTATTAGTTACTTTTCAGATATACATTATTACATTATGAAACATACATTAGCCACTTTAGCCCTATTTTATACCTAGGCTATTTGAAAATAGCAGATCTACAACGCGTCGCGATGCGACGCGTTGTGAGCTTGTAGATCTGCTATTTTCAAATATTTTAGTACTTTTACTTTTGGTACTTTAAGTACATTTTGATGCCAATACTTCTGTACTTTTACTTTTTTTTAAATTTTGAATTCTGGACTATTACTTGTAACGGAGTATTTTGATATTGCAGTATTGGTACTTTTTTAAGTAAAGAATTTGAGTACTTTTTCCACCACTGAGTAAGCATAACTCAAAACATTCTCTTCCGAGGACCAGGACATTTTTCTTCACAATGTCTATTTCTCAAATGCTACTATACTTGTGTGGACACTACTTGGCCCTCGCAAGTGTAATGATATACATGGGGGGTTCCTTCCATTCCGACATCTCGCCACTCCGACTAGTGGCTTCCGCGTGCGGTTAGGGTTAGGGTTAGGGAATGGTTAGGGTCGGACTTCAGTGCTAAGCCTTTTTAGAAAGGTCATCCTTTCAGAAAAAGGCAGAGCAAGGAATTTTTGCTCTCGCCATCTTATTTTTGAAAGAAAGTCTTTTTGGGATCCTGCTACTCTTTAATTTTAAGGTCCATATAATTTCACATTCTGTTTAATTAAGTATTCCTTTAGACTACATTCTAAATCTTTGCCCTAAGCCCCTTTTGGCTGTTACCCCTTTCCTGGAGGGAGGGGGGGGAAAACATTTTTTTCCAATTAGGGTTAACCATTTCACCTTTCTTTAAGGTTTAGGTTTTTGGGCATGTTTACAATTTATAATATGAAATAGAAATGCCAGTGAACTTTGTGAGAAATGTTCACTGGGGACTGTGCATGGCAGGTAAGTCCAGTCATCCTGAGTCCCACCTGGACCGCATACCAAAAAATCATCCATAATGTCATTATAAGAATGGTACAGGATTAGGACTCAATAAAAGATTTAAGAGAACAAATACAGTTATGGACCATGACGGAGGCGCGCCGACTCAGCAGACCTTGAGGCCGAGGAGTTGCGCCCGAGCGCCTCCAGGCGCGAGTGCCCGCAACGACCGGCCGAAGGGCTGCTAGTCGACTCAGCGCCGTCCGAGTTATGTACCGATAGGGACAGAATCGTAAATGATGTTTGTGGGGACTGCGTGTACCCCAACTAACCTTCCCTGTGACTACTGGTCAATAGTGTGTCTTTGTTGGGACTGATACAATTCTCCATTTCTGCTACAGGGGTTGGGGTTAGAGTAATGAGGGCCTTAACCCCTTTTAATTTTAAGGTCCTTATTATTTCACATTTGTTCATCTAAGTCTTCCTAGGTCCATTGTTTGATTGTGTGTGTCTTGGCCCACTTAGTCCTTTTGAAGGCTTGAGTGGGCATTTGGGTTGATCACCCTCACACCTATTTGGGTCTTTAAGCTATGGGTCAGGGAGAAGCCCCTTGCCTTCCCCTAGGGTCGTTGACGTGTCTGTGATTGTCCTTAATGGTCGGGTGTTATTCCTCCTTTCTCTGGTGGGTCTTTGTTCTTTTAGTTCTCTAAGTACCTGGTGGTCTCTTTGTGTGTTTCTGTGAGTTAATTTGGGTGAATTAAGAAGGGTTGGTTTGTGTGTTTCTGGTGTTTGTCATATTCAGTCCTTCTGGAAAAATTGTGTCCAATCTTTTTATCCATTGTCTTTCGTTATATTGTCTCTGTCCTGTTGTCCAATTTGGGTTATGCTCTAAGCCAGTGACTTTTAGGGAGTTTATTCCATGTGTCATAAAGTGTTGAACAATTATCAAATTGGTCTTCTTGCCATTGTTTATATTACATCTATGTTGGTTTAATCTGGTGGCGATTGTGTTTTGTGTTTCACCCACATATTGAAGGCCACACTTGGTGCAGGTGATTAAGTAAATACAGTTTTTAGTGTTAGCCTGCATTCTTTGTTTAATGCCAAACACTCTTTTGTTGTGCCTGTTGGTTACCATTTGGGCTGTTTTAAAGTAATCTGGTCTCTTGTTAGTTGGTCTATTCGTTCCTTTAAGAGTGCTGTGGACTAGGTAATCTTTGAGGTTCTTGTTTTTCCTATAGGCTGAAATGATTTTACACCCATTTAAAAGTGTGTTTCCTCTGTTTTGGAAATTTCTTTTTATCCTGGTGTTGGCTAATTTGCTTTGTGAGGAGTAGGTAGTGACCAAGGCCAGTTTTGGGCCCTAGTATTTTTCCTTTACTTCCAGAAAGGTGTCTTGGGCTTTTCGTAGGAAGGTCCTTGTGTAACCTCTTTTTCGTAGGGCGCAGAATAAGATCTTGCAGGCTGTCTTAAAATCCTGTTCTTGTGTGCAGATTCTATGGAATCGTAGTAGCTGTGATTTAACAATCCCTGTGTAACAGTGTGGTGGGTGGAATGAGGTTTTATGTAGGAGAGCGTGAGTGTCTGTTTCTTTAAAGTAGACTTTGAGATCTAACTTTCCACTGGTGTTAAACAGTGGGCCCTTGAAGACGGTTACATCCAAGAAATCTATTTTGTTTGTGTCTGTGACAAATTTTATAGTGATGGATCGGTGGTGTGTGTTTAGAACTTTAATAAAGTCTTCAAAATCCTCCTTGGAGTGTTCCCAAATCCCAAAGATATCATCCAAGAATCTAAAATAGTGGGTTGGTTTTAGAATACATTTTTTTAACGTTAATGTCGGAAAGGCGACATGTCGGAAAGGCGACATGTCGGAAAGGCGAAATGCACCCGATATACATACATACACGTGCGTCGTACACACACAGTCGCTAACATTTACATATTGGACACCACACGTTTGTGGTTTACGCGGTGAGCTAAAATAGACAGCCTACGAAATGTCTATTACAGCTTTGTTTCCACTTGCTTAACCACCTGAAACCTACGTAGTGTCCCTTTACTGGGGGGTGAACATTGTGTAAATATACCTCTGCAACACCTCGCGTTGTGAGCTTTTGGCTATTTTTTTAAGTGTTTGTTATAAACCTTTCCAAATGGGGTTCCGTGGCCAAGTGCATATCAATTTAGAGCAGTTGTTCTCAACCTTTTCAGGCTGTGACCCCCCCAAAATAATCATATTTGAACTGGGGACCCCCCAAAATAATCATATTTGAACTGGGGACCCCCCAAAATAATCATATTTGAACTAGGGACCCCCCAAAATAATCATATTTGAACTGGGGACCCCCCACCCTGACAAGCACTTGGAATTGTAGGAGTTGAGGCATAACATTTTGTTCCCACAGATAAATATTGTGAAAATAGCCGATCTACAAGCTCACAACGCCTCGCGCTATGAGGCGTTGTGAGCTTGTAGATCTGCCCCTTTGCCTCTTTCTATATTTTTTGACAATTTGGCCAATGTTTGACCAGTTTTTATAGTATAGTTTGTTGATTACCTTTGACGCAGCAATGGTCTTCTTTCTTTTCTTTTTTTTTTTTTGGTGTTAAAAAGGTCTTATAAAGTCATTAAATTGTCACTTCACTGTCATCTGGGACCCCCCCCCAAAATCATGTGAGGACCCCCCTGGGGGTCCCGACCCACAGGTTGTGAACCACTGATTTAGGGGTCCATGACAGGAGGAGTATAGTGCAGTCAGACAAGTCTACGAAGCTGTCTATGAAATCTATGAACATTTTTAATCTGCAACACAGTATGCAGTGGGCTCGTCCCTGCTTCACCACTCTTTCACCATGATGTGAGGTATTGGACTGGAAACTGTGGATATTTTAGTCATCTGAATTGTTTTAGGTTAGTTTTAGTCTACTTTTACTTAAGTAAAGAATTTGAGTACTTTTTCCACCACTGAGTAAGCATAACTCAAAACATTCTCCTCCGAGGACCAGGACATTTTTCTTCACAATGTCTATTTCTCAAATGCTACTATACTTGTGTGGACACTACTTGGCCCTCACAAGTGTAATGATATACAATACATACACGTGCGTCATACACACACAGTCGCTAACATTTACATATTGGACACCACACGTTTGTGGTTTACGCGGTGAACTAAACTAGACTGCCTCTGAAATGTCTATTACAGCTTTGTTTCCACTTGCTTAACCACCTGAAACCTACGTAGTGTCCCTTTTCTGGGGGGTGAACATTGTGTAAATATACCTCTGCAACACCTCCCATTGTGAGCTTTTGGCTATTTTCTTAAGTGTTTGTTATAAACCTTTCCAAATGGGGTTCCGTGGCCAAGTGCATATCAATTTAGGGCAGTGGTTCTCAACCTTTTCAGGCTGTGACCCCCCCCCCCCCCCCAAAAATAATCATATCATCGTTGTGAGCTTGTAGATCAGCCTCTTTGTCTCTTTCTTATATTTTTTGACAATTTGACCAATGTTTGACCAGTTTTTATAGTATAGTTTGTTGATTACCTTTGACGCAGCAATGGTCTTTTTTCTTTCTTTCTTTTTTTTAGGTGTTAAAAAGGTCACTTCACTGTCATCTGGGACCCCCCCCCCCAAAAAAAAAAAATCATGTGAGGACCCCCCTGGGGGTCCCGACCCACAGGTTGTGAACCACTGATTTAGGGGTCCATGACAGGAGGACTATAGTGCAGTCAGACAAGTCTACGAAGCTGTCTATGAAATCTATGAACATTTTTAATCTGCAACACAATTTTATACAGTATGCAGTGGGCTCGTCCCTGCTTCACCTCTCTTTCAGCTACAGTATAGGGCAGTGGTTCTCAACCTTTGCAGGTCATGACCCAAAATAATCATATTTTGTGGACCCCCACTCTGACAAGCACTTGGAATTGTAGGCATTACATTTAGTTTGACTTGGTTCCACAGATTTTCTAATCCACTTGAAAAGCTTAGAACTTTCTATTTTAGAAGCATAAAAGTAAAAACAAAAACGCAACTGACAGAAACTGCTGCTTTTAAAAGTATGATTGCCACTATGGGTAAATTATGTTCCAAACAAAACTAGCAAAAACATGGGACATTTCTTAAAGGAGTTGGGGTATTGATGGACAAGAGGATATACTGTATTTAGCTGGATTATATTGAATGAAGTGAGTGTATCGGTGTGTAAAGTTTGATTTAGTTTTAATTCAAATAGTGAAATCAACAGGAAGTTGACATTTTTATATAAAAAAAAAACAGTACTGGGTTTGGTGAAGCTCTATATTGTCTGAATCAGCTATGTTTGGGTTCATTTATGTACTAAAAGAGTGACTTTGAGAGCTGTTTTACCGTACAATGTAAGTCAATGAGGAGCATATTTTGAATTATCAATTTCTAATCAATGGAGCAATTATTTTTGATATCTTGCCCACCTTTGGAGTTACATCATGGCAAGGTAACTACACAACCCAAACCTCTACCAAAGTGGTCTTACCCTTTAAGCCCTAAACCACTTAAGCCCTATTCAAAATGGCTATTTTTGAAAATGATAGAAATCTTCACCTATAATGATTGCCACACATCGGCTGCATAATTGCCAATTCCCATGTCGTAAAAAAAAAAAAAAAAAAAGCGAATAATGGCCCCTATATATATCGCCCAAACCGGTATATCAGTCTGGCTCTATAGTCAAAACCAAGAGCAGCTTTGGTGTAAAGCAGGGGTCTTCAACGTTTTCAGGCCAAGGAAGGACCCCCTGGCTGAGAGAGAGATGAAGCAGGGACCCCCTC
>NC_139947.1:6911809-6916809 GCF_963454915.1 Gymnoscopelus microlampas | reverse complement strand
TCCTGGTCTGTGCAACGTCATCTGCAGCCAGTCAGAGATGCTTCTGGACAGACTGGAGGAGAATACACTGGAGCGTTCCAGAGGACATATTGTTTTTCCTAGAAAAATGGCATGCAGACGCTTGAGCCTTAAGACTGTGATTGGCTGAGACATTTGTTGTCCACTTGGATGGAGTGTGCTGCTGTCCCTGCCCTGTTGTGATTTGAATACTTGAGTATTTACTTGAGTATTTACTTTGTCCACCAGTGCTGCTTATTGATTCTAAATGTAATTTCGGCAGTTTGCTGTATATCTTTGAAGTGGTTTCTATTGTGTCATCATGTTTGAATATACAGTAAAAGGTGTGAAACGCGGCATGGTGTGAACGTTCACCACTTATTACTGGAAGGAAAGACACTTCTTCACAAACATGCAGAGTCGTGATGTGACACTGCAGATTACACAGTGTGTGTGTGTGTGTGTGTGTGTGTGTGTGTGTGTGTGTGTGTGTGTGTGTGTGTGTGTGTGTGTGTGTGTGTGTGTGTGTGTGTGTGTGTGTGTGTGTGTGTGTGTGTGTATGTGTGTGTGTATGTGTGTGTGTATGTCAATGTCTTGTCATTATGTACAGTAAAACACTCTCTCTCTCACACACACACACACACACACACACACACACACACACACACACACACACACACACACACACACACACACACACACACACACACACACACACACACACACACACACACACACACACAGGGTTGTTCATTATTAACCTGTTACTTGTTCCGTATTTACTCTCTGTTTGACTGGAAGTCACAGTGTTGATGTCATCTTACTTGAAGTTAACAATATGATTTTGTCAGCTATAGATAGAGAGGTTTATGGTTCAAGTCTAAAAGTGTCCTGTGCCGGACCCAAGAGACAGGACATTGCAGGTTAGGCAGTTAACACAGTTACTGACCAAACACTCAACACTGGCTGTCCCTATTCTGCGCATTATGTTATATATATGTGAACATTCTCAATTCCCTCTCCCCCTAGAGATAATCGGGTTCCTCCGTAAGAGAGGAAACGACAGATTCACCTATATACCCGGGGCGGAGGATGTGAGAGACTTGGAAAGTCCTTTGTGCCGAGTGTGTGTAGCTTTGAAGATCTACAATGATCTACAATGAGACACACAACGCACAACGTCGCTTGGCCAAGTCAAACCGTCACTTAACCTGGAATGAATAGAGGTTTCACAGACCCTGACCTCTAGTGACGTTCCTATAGGGGTGGGGAGGGGGGGGGGTTCTTGTGCTGTTCTCCGACGTGAGCACTTTCACTTCTCAAGCTTTTTGCACTGACCTAATGGACACGTTTTTGATTGACATTGCACTGATCCAGGGACGTCACGGGCTCTCAGAAGGTGGGGGGGGTGGACTTTCGGTGGACTATTACTATACCCCTTATTTTACACTTTGGCTATTCAAAAATAGCAGATATACAAGCTCATAGCGCGGCACCGAGTGCCGCGCTATGAGCTTGTAGATCTGCTATTTTTGAAAAATCGTTAACTGTCAAATGTAAACAAATTTTGTATTTTCAAAATGTTTTTTTTTGGGGCGGATTTTGTTCGGGTTTTTTTCGTGTTTTGGTTACATTATTTCGGTTTTAGGGTTAGGTTATTTAATTCTTATTTTTGCCTGATTTTACCGATTTATTATAAAAAAAAAGTTTTTATTTTTTCAAAAAGTGGGGGGTACGAAATCACAGATCTGTGAGAGTGAGGGTGTCGCGTCGTACGCACAGTGAATGGCCGTGACGCCCCTGCACTGATCATTATTATTTCCTGTTCAGTATCAGTATCAGGAGCAGTGGGCACTATGGGGCCATGCAGCGCCCGGGGAGCAGTTAGGGGTTAAGTAACTTAGCTCAGGGACACTTCAACACACGGACCATGCAGGGCCGGAAGGCGCACGGGGGTGGGGGGGACCTTCTGTTTCCCAGGCAGCCCTCTCTACCCGTTCAGCTATGGCCGCCCCATCTAGAACTCCCCCCCCCCCCCCCAGACCCCCGAATGAATAATAGCTGTGTGTTAGATTGATGTGTGGGAACTTGTGGGAATGAGCAAGCATTGAACCAGCTCTGGACACTGCTATAAGTACATTTAACACCCATTATTCATTTGATTAGCTGCAGCTGTGTTTGCTCGTCTCGTAAGGCGGCGAAATCTTCTGTCGGGTTTCGACGGGCATGTATTCTTAAGGCTTGGCCCAGAGGACCTTCAGACAACCCCATTAGTGACTGCTCTCGCAGAACATACATTGTGTCTTAACCCTTTAAGACCTGAGGCCATGTCTAAAAAAAAATTAAATCCTAAAAAAAATCGGGAAAAAATATTTAAAAAATAATTTTCACGATTTTTCAAAAATAGCAGGTCTACAAGCTCGTAGCGCGGCACTCGGTGCCGCGCTATGAGCTTGTATATCTGCTATTTTTGAATAGCCAAAGACATCTAAAGTGACACAGATGCGTTCCAAGTATCAATGGGTTAAAATACAGTGTGGCAATATAACAGGCAATAATACATTTAAGATGATGGTGTTTCAGTGATTTAAATACAGGTTTCAGCACACCCCAACCCCCTCTTGTGTGTTGGCTAGTGAGGCGCGTCCTAGTGAGACCTGATAGAATGGGTTTCATTGGGCGCATACATACTGGTCGCACGCATACTGGTTCTTGTCAGTGTGACGTCGTCTGTTAAAGGACAACTTCACCGCTTTTCAACCTATCTTCATATAATTGGTCCTCACTAATACTCATGATAAAATGGTACAATTTTTTCCTACTTGGTCTGTGTCTCATAGGAGGGCTGTGGACAGTCCAGAAACCCGTCTACCAGTGACATCATCGTTAGGCATGATTTTTTTTTCCAACAAGATTCCACATTTTTTATTTAGATTTTTATTAACACGAGAACAATGGCTTCTTTTATTGCATTGCAACTTTCCAGGAATTAGCTTGGATTCCCCATTGATGATGTCACTGGTAGACGGGACTCTGAACTGTCCACAGCCCTCCTCTGAGACACAGACCGAGTAGAAAAAAATTGCACCATTTTATTTTGAGTATTAGTGAGGACCAATTATATGAAGATAGGTTGAAAAGCGGTGAAGTCGTCCTTTAAGGGGTCTATAGATAGATATAGCAACAAACGTTTAAAAAAAACATTTTTTAATAAATATTTGAAGTTTTTCAGAAAACCTAGGTCAGGATTTAGAAGGCGTTTTTAGAATCGGCCTCAGGTCTAAATGGGTTCAGTGATGAATGCAGTTGACACACAGGTGAACAAAGATAACTGACGCACACATGCAGTACGCTGAAACACGAAACAAAAGACCATGAACCAACAAGGACTGTGAGTGGGGAACAGGACTGATAATGAGAGCTGATTACAAAGCAGACAGAGGTGTGGCAGCGTCACCGCAGACAGGAACATAGAACTAAGAAAAATTAGATAAGAGCTAGTGTTACTCAGTGGCAGTGGTGTAAAGTAACTAAGTACATTTACTCAAGTACTGTACTTAAGTACAATTTTGAGGTACTTTTACTTTACTGGAGTATTTCCAATATACTTTTACTTCTACTACATCAGAGGCAAATATTGTACTTACCCCGCTACTCTTATTTGAAAACTTTACGTTACTAGTCACTTTGCAGATATAAATTATTACATTATCAAACATATACACTAACCCCTTTAGCCCTATTTTATACCGAGGCTATTTGAAAATAGCTGATGTACAAGCTCACAACGCGTCGCATCGCGACGCGTTGTGAGCTTGTAGATCTGCTATTTTCAAACATTTTAGTACTTAGTACTTTTGGTACTTTAAGTTCATTTTGATACGTAAAGTTAAAATATGGTGATAAGCAACACAGTCTCACTCCCAAGAAGGCACATATTGCCTTTTGGTCAGAACCCCCTGGCGGCAATATGCGCCTTCCAGGGTCAGACATTCATGGCATTCCTCAAAAGGCACCCTGCGCCTTCTTAGGCGTTCCATTGATAATACATTGGACTGACTCTGCCAGAGAGCGACGTTGATAATGTAATCTATCTATTGTGTTGTGTTTACAGGCCATCCGCTCTCAGACGCTGGCGTTGAGGGCAGAACGGGGTTTGACCACAGAGGTTGGAGCGCTTACACACAACATCAAGAAGAACAGATACAGGGACATACTACCATGTATGTATCTCAGTGTGTGTGCGTGCGTGCGTGCAGTGGTGGAAAGTAACTAAGTACATTTACTTAAGTACTGTACTGAAGTACAATTTTTAGGTATTTGTACTTCACTTATTTCCAATTTCCAATACTTTTACTTCTACTCCACTACATCTCAGAGGCAAAATATTGTACTTTTACTCCACTACAATTATTTGAAAACTTTAGTTACTAGTTACTTTTCAGATTCAAATTTCAAATTATGATGTTATGAAACATACATTAACCACTTCAGCACTATTTTATAAATAGGCTATTTGAAAATAGCCGATCTACAAGCTCACAACGCGTCGCATCGCGCCGCGTTGTGAGCTTGTAGATCTGCTATTTTCAAACATTGTGGTACTTTTACTTTTGGTACTTTAAGCACATTTGAATGCCAATACTTTTGTAGTTTTACCGAAGTAGATTTTGAATTCTAGACTTTTACTTGTAACAGAGTATTTCTATATTGCAGTATTGGTACTTTTACTTAAGTAAAGAATTTGAGTACTTTTCCCACCACTGCGTGTGTGCGTGCGTGCGTGCGTGTGTGCGTGCGTGTGTGCGTGCTTGCGTGCATGCGTGCATGCGTGCATGCGTGCATGCGTGCGTGCGAACAGACACAATGATATGATGTACGTATGTATGTATGTATGTATGTATGTGTGGCAAAAAAAAATGCATTTGCAGTTTTATACTTTTTTTTTATTATATAAAAAAAGTGAAGTTTAATGATATAATCAATGTCATTAGAGGTCGGCT
>NC_139947.1:6891809-6901809 GCF_963454915.1 Gymnoscopelus microlampas | reverse complement strand
CAGCTGACGGTTGTTTAGAGAGGACTTAACCAGGTAGACCGTTCCATGTTACTGATGCCCATATATATTTTTTAAAAAAAAAGTGTTTTGAGTGACTGTGTCCATCACTGACCTCGGAAAAGTCATTGTATAAAATAAATATTTGGGTGCTGCATTGTTCATAGGCCTGTGAAACAGTCACGTTTTAAAATCAGATATTGCCTATATAGACAGACAGGCAGGCTATTAAAATGGGCACTGAGAAAATGTATTTGAGGTTGAAGTTGAAGGATCAGAAGGGCCTGGATGTCTCCCCCACAATTGGGAAGACACTATTGCGATCTAGTAGTCTATTTATTTATTTATTTTTGCCGACCGTTGCTGCATGGTCTTGCACCGGACCGTTTCCCATTGTGTTGCACAATCATCGTGTTGTATTGGCTCCATGCTTGCCTCTCGCCGCAATGACCGTTCTGGTTCTGGCTACGTGCAGTTGCTCTCTCAACTTGACCAACTACTGTAGGTGTCAGACAAGCTATTACACAACACACATCGTTGTTCTTTGTAAACTGGCTGTGGTTGTGACAGAAGGGGGGGGGGGGCTCGGGCTGCTAGAATCAAGTGCTGCTATGATAGACTGACTAGTGGTGGAAAAAGTACTCAAATGTTTTATCTAAGTAAAAGTATCAATTCTGCAATTCAGAAGTACTCCGTTACAAGTAAAAGTCCGGAATTCAAAATTGACTTGAGTAAAAGTACAAAAGTATTGGTATCAAAATGTACTTAAAGTACCAAAAGTAAAAGTACTAAAATGTTTGAAAATAGCCTAGGTATAAAATAGGGCTAAAGTGGTTAATGTATGTTTCATAATATAATAATTTATATCTGAAAAGTAACTAGTAGTAACTAAAGTTTTCAAATAATTGTAGTGGAGTAAAAGTACAATATTTGCCTCTGAAATGTGGTGGAGTAGAAGTAAAAGTATTGGAAATTGGAAATACTCAAGTAAAGTACAAATACCTCAAAATGCTACTTAAGTACAGTACTTAAGTAAATGTACTTAGTTACTTTCCACCACTGACTGAGACAGACTGACCAGGGATCAGATTTACTGCAGCCAATATAGGACGCACAAAGTCCTCCGTGGAGTCAAAGTGCACCGTGGCATGTGTGATCATGCGCTTGCCTAACCCTAACCTCACAAAAACTGTGCAGAGAGAGAGAGAAAAGAAAGTCTTTCTACCGGTGGGTTTCGACCACGGGAGGTTGCGTCTACTAGCTAGGCATTGCTAGCAGGTAAACCACAGAGGCAGCTGCTAAGCGTTTTTTTTTCTACCTCTGATTTGCGAGACGAAGAGAGCAGAGTCGTCTGCGAAAAGGAACGCGGGGGTTGCGATCGCAGGCTGACTTCATGTCATTGATGTGTAACAAAAAGGAAAGAGGACCTCAATAATGCTCCCTGAGGGACCCCACAAGTTAGTGGTTGTGGTGGTGGGGACATGGTGCCAGTTATAGGGTTGTGGCCGGGGTTAGGGTTGGGGCTGAGGGAACCTAGGTATGCGCTCCAGTTAAATGCTGTGCTACATGCTAATGTGTTTGTGTCCATTATCAGAGCAGAGAGAGAACTGAACACAATAGACTTTTTTTTTTTGTATTAACAATTTAAACGTTTATCTCGTGCGTGCGTGTGTGTGTGTGTGTGTGTGTGTGTGTGCGTGCGTGTGTGTGTGTGTGTGTCTCAGAATTTGTACTCACCTGACATCAGAAGTCCACCTGGAACACTGACTAAGAGGTAGGACTCACTCACTCACTCACTCACTCACTCACTCACTCACTCACTCACTCACTCACTCACTCACTCACTTACCCTACAGGACCTCTATAGTACTGCTGGTTTTATATCCTACCAGGACCTCTAGTACTGCTGGATTTATATCCTACCAGAACCTCTAGTACTGCTGGTTTTATATCCTACCAGGACCTCTAGTACTGCTGGTTTTATATCCTACCAGGACCTCTAGTACTGCTGGTTTTATATCCTACCAGAACCTCTAGTACTGCTGGTTTTATGTCCTACCAGGACCTCTACTGCTGGTTTTCTGCTGGTTTTTGGACAGTGAAATACACGGTCCATCATATATGTGTGTAATGTAGTTAAACTGTAGTTAAGTGGGACGAGGCACTATAAATAACAGCAGATGTAATGACAGATATGTACACATAAAGGTGCATAAGGAAAAATCTGTAAATGAGGCAGTTAAAAGTAGCAACTGTGACAGAATATCCAGTCATATAGTCATATATACACAGAAATCAGATCCTTTGTGGTGGCCTCTGTCATCAGGACAGCTTGGTGACAGGCAGGCAGAGCTTGTTCAACAGTCTGATGGCAGCACAGCTGGAAACAGGCCAGTAACTAGCTATAGTTACTAGTTATGAAGGACATAACACAGATTGCACACCGCAGTCTGGTGCTCAGGGCAAAATGGCCAAAGTGAGCCCGTGTATAGACCTCACAAAGCACACCTAGGCAAAAAAACGTAAAATTACTGACAGCAATTTAAAGGAGTATAGTTTACCCCCAAAAATACTTTCTATCAATTACACACCTCATGAAACATTGAATTCATGGGGATTTTTTTGTTTTAGTCGTATTCCTGAGCCAATCATTTAGTTTTAGTTTTAGTCCTATTTTAGTCATCTGAAATTGTTTAGTCTTAGTCGACTAAATATCAAAATCTTAGTATTTTAGTCTTAGTCAACAAAATTTGATTAACACTGCCAGTGTTAATTTTGGCAGCAAATTCTGATTTAGTCTTAAGCTCCTGATTTTTTTTCATGCAAAAAACACGTTTGTTTTTTAAAAAACTTATAAAGTCAATGCAAGCTTCCATGGAACGAAAAAGCAAAAAAGCGTCTTTTAATTATTCGGAATAATAGAGTTGAATTTGAACCCTATGAATAAGGCACGAGCCCAAGAAAGATGAAAAGATGGTTTGGTACTAAGACCCCCCAATACCCGTCCAGTCAACACCCAAAGAAATGAGAGTCAGACACCTGGTACGTCCAAAAATGATCTATCTGTATTGCCCGAGTGTGCACACAGGAGACAGTACAAGTTACAGACAAGAATATCAATCACACACACACTGACATAAGACAACAAGCACTTCCACGCACAAACACACACTAATGCTTCAATAACAGGCAATAGTATTTATACACAGTTGGACTTCAATGACATCAGACATAGGTGCATCCTTATGATTGGCTTTAAGACCCTCAGACGTAGGATGGGAGTCGTAGGATGGACAGGCGTCTGGCTGTCTTAATAATAAGTTGTTGTTCATCTTAGGATGTCCTTGTGTACAATTCTCGGTTCCATAAACAAGTTGTTCCTTCGATATCATAGGACATGTGCATGGTTTTATCTGTGACAGGATGACAGCTGACAAAAGGGAATTAGTGACGATGCCGGGTCAAACAGAGATATCGGTCATCGTACAGAGATACAGGTCATTAGGACATTAAACACAAAACGTTGACCAAGACATGTTTTTACTGATTGGGAACATATGGAGCCAGCACCAGATAGCAAATATGGAGCCAGCTACATGGCCTTGGTAGAGAAAGTATAGTAGAGTTACCAAAGGCATGTTTAAAAGACTGAAGTACAGGCCCAAAAAGACATCACTATATTAATTTGACTGGTTAGATCGATATTTCTAGATCATATCAATCTGGTCCACAAAACATATCTATCAGTCCCCAGTTCTTTGGGGACTAGATTGGTAGATTACATTGAAAGAAAATGTAATTAATTAATGAATTCATATAAGGAGACATGTTCAGATACATGTAGACATAAATTGCCTTTTAAATTGTATTAAAGGACTATAAGGGCAAAATCTTCAAAAGGACTGTATAATTTATTCAGATATTAATTCAAAAGGACTGTATGTAATTTATTCAGATATTAATTCAAAAGGACTGTATGTAATGGTTATTTATTCAATTAGGAAGCAAAACATGGTTATATTTCATGACATTTTAAGACACCACACCAAAAAAGTTTTCCCCTTGCAACTTGCAAATAACTTTATTATAATTCAAAAAAATCTCAGCTAATGTACTGTCCCAACAAACCTTTTCAAAACATGTTTAGATTAATCAATTTTCAGCACCGTTAATGACATTGGCAGCTTAGAGATAGAGTGAGAGACAACTGACCAGTCTGACAATTTCAAATTGAAATCTGACAAGACACCTACGTGTCCGATCCGATTCTGTGCATGTCCAGGAATAGAAAAGTTATCCTCCTCGTGTGAAACTGTGGTCATGTGCTTTATTTAACAAGTTGACCTGTTGGTCCAAGTATTTGAGACTGGAACAATACACTCCTGATACCTGTATTTATTACATCACTTTACACTTTATTTAGGGAAAAACTCACGTGGAATGGTCTTAAAACTCAAGAAATACTTCCCTATTGCATCATGTAGGCATGGGGGCATCAAACATCTATCCAAGACATTAGTTGAAATCTGTAAGATAGATGGAAATCAAATTTACTGTTTGGCATGAGACCTACAGTTGACTATAGTATGAAACAGAGTTTAAAACAGTTTGGAATAAAATTAAAGTTTTAGCCCTGTATGTCACAATTAGCAGGTATTGTGACCTTATTGTTGTCCAGGAATTGGATTAATGGAGTGGCTTACATTCTCGTTCTAAAATAAAACAAACACAAACAAAGCATATTAAACATTTAAATCAAATCATATTTAAATCAAATATTCATCAAACTCCCCTCTATGTGACACCCATATATCTGTAATATAGTGTGTGTCAGAGGATGAATTTGTTGATGAGAAAGACAAAAAAAATCAAACTGAAAATCAAAAGAAAAAAAATGAAAAAATAAAATTTCAAACATTTGTTAAAGTTATAATTAAAATATTTAAAATTATAATATAACAATGAAAAATAAGGAATAAACATCTTTGTTCTGAAGAGTATATTAGAGTTAGGTAAAGTACACCAAAATAAATCGAAATAATTTTTTTCCAAAAAGAGCAGATCTACAAGCTCAAAGAAATCTTAAGTTAAAATGATAAAATATTTTCAAAGCTTTTAAAATAATTCAAAATGACTTTATAATAAACTTAATATTATAGTTAATTTTTTCCAATATTGATATTAGAACATATTGAATCTTATTAGGGTTAATTTAACTGAGATGGGTTGAATGAAGTTGAACTCCATGGAGGAGGTCGTTGCCAAGCAACGTGGCAGTTACTAACACTTCCTGCTGAAGGAACTATGGGTAATAGAGTTTTAGAGACCAGAGTGGCAAACTAATTTTAACTGACTGGAGAAGGATTGAAATTTGGACTGAAATTGTTATAGAACGAGCAAGACAGACAAACGCGCATTCAAACACATTCACGCATGCCTGCATAGCTGAATCGCTCATACACAGATAGAAGATAAACAGAGATAAACTTTCATCTTACGCTCCCTCACTCCCTCGCACTTTCTCACTCACCCACACACCATAAACAACAGGCGCTCAACAGGGAGAAGAGAGAGACAGAGAGAGAGTCACTCAGTGTTCAAAGTTTTTTTTTTTAACTCTAATTTTGGAAAGAGAAATATTTTATCCTGACTTGGTTCTAAATTATATTAAAAATATTTAAGAGAATTTGAAATATTGAAAATAGTTTAAAATGTATTATTAAGGCAAAATATATTGACGGTTCAATGAATTAGAACAGGGGGTTCAAGCAAAGGAATATAACAGGTATTATTAAGGCATTGAAACTTATTGTTAAAGTAGTCTTCTCTGTGAGCCATTATTAACTATAGCCTACTTTGTTATGAGAACAGCTCCGACCAAGAGAATGTAAACAGATAAGAAACGGGAGAAATGAGAGGAGGCGCTATTGGATAAGGGAGTGAGAGAACCTATGAGAATTTGATTATCCAATATACTTAGTAGTGGGTAAATTGACAACGAGTATTTTAGTGTATTCTGAGAATCTAACAAAATATTTTAAGATTATTATTATTATTATTATTTATTTTATTTTTATTTTTATTTTAAACTTTTATCCTAACAGATCCGGTTTACAAAAGAATGATATATATATATATACATTGCATTTATACAAGTCAAATAAACAACACCTAATTGTTGTCCATTGAACAGGCAACTGCATATATATATATATATATATATATAATATTATTATTATTATTATTATTATTATTATTTTTGAACCGACAATGAAAAATAAAATGAAGTTCCTTTTTAAGTAAATGGATATGAATTATTATTAAAAACTGAGCAAATTGTACCAGGATTCATATTAATGTGTAAATCTTTGTTGGAGTTCCAGAGGAGCACAGGAGGCGTAAGATGTTAAAATGCAAAGGAACAAATGTACCAGGCAATAAATATCTATGCACACACTGGTAGACACATATTGTGTCTGATATGCGCATATATATATTGACAGCATCTATCCAAAACATATAACAACACACCTCACCTCTGTTGTGACCCCTCTGAAATCCACTGACCTCTGATCCCAATACGGTCTTGGGTCACCCAAAAATCTTTACATCAGTAATTTGGATCTGAATGGATCTCGGCTGCCTTCTTTCGGGGTACAGTGATGCTGTAAGGCATAAAGAAGACATGGAGAAGGTTTTATAACAAATACTATAGGGTGGAATTTTAACATGAAGTCAAAAATGATGGTTGATCAAAGAAACAAAAGGTGGGATTCCATTTATGCCAGAAAAAATGTCCCCGTCGCCATAAATAGAATCCCCTCAGCTACCAAAACAAAATAAATACTAAACTATCCGCTAACGAGAAAGAAAAACATAAAACAGTTTTAACTTAAGATCAGACCATCAGAAACTGAACTAATGAATGCTAACTAATCAAATGGAATTAATACGCTGGGGTGCTCTGGGTGTCGTGGAGATGCAGGTGCCAAGTCCTAATCACACATTAGGCACAGCAGAGAAGGAGAGGACAGCCGGCGCACTCCCAGCGTCATAGGGGTCATAGGTGGGTGTCTAGCCAATACCAGGGCCCCAAAACCAGCAGGGAGGAGAGACACTAAGCACAAACAAAGCAACATTAGTGAACAAAGTCAACAGTGGTATGGGGTGTGCAGTGGTATGGGGTGTGCGAGCACATAATCATCAAGGACTAATTCCTTTTAAGTGTTTTTTAAAAGTTACAATGGAATATAAAGTTAATTTTCTGTTAACAATTGAAAGTGGGACCCATATGAATGGGAACAAGACAACCAATGTGAGAAATGAATACTAAATGGGTTAACAATCTGAATCGTCTTTGGTAAATATAGATGTAACAGGTAACTAATTTGAATTTCATGAAGTGTGTGGGCTAGGGTAGATGATTCCTGTTGCTGGTGGCAAAGGCCCAGCGGTGTAACATGGGTGTGTCATATTACCTTGATTTAGTTGGCTTGGCCCGTGATCGTGGCTGTATTATACTATATGTAAACAGGGATGAAATTGAAGGTTTTAAATGACAAATCAGTAGGCTGTGGTTTATCCTAAGAGATAAGGAATAGATATTATACCAATTGTTCAGTGCTGATGGAATGTTGTTCAGTGGCTGGTTGGATGAGAAACTGTAGCTGGTTTAGTGATACAGAGGTTGCCTGGAGCAAAGGAACACAGGAGAATTTAAAGGTGGCTAGTTTCTAGAAAAATGGGAATGAAATCAAAATATTAAAGTTTAAAAATGAAAAATAATTGAATGGTGTATCTGGATTATATATTATAATAATTCCCCTCTGATTGGCACATACTGAATGTATCTGTGTGTGTCAAAGTTTAAATGATCTTAAAAAAAAATAGTATCAGTAACAGCAACTCGGCGGGGGGAAAAAAATAGGCTACAGCTCTGCAGTTTACTCCAAGGTCAATTTGATAAGACCAGGGTGTTGGGTTTAGTTAGGGAGGGAGAGAGAGTTTATATGCACAGACCAGCTGTAATGGCATAATGTAACTCACAATTGAAGACAAACAAACTAAAACAAAATGTACAAGACAAACAAACAACAACAAAAAAATGTACTGACAAGGTAAGTAAAACACAAACTTCAAACGGACTCGCCGAGAACACCCAGCTGCTCAGTCACAATGATTTATACATGTACCTAAAACCAAATGACGTGTTAACGTGGCATTTCAGAGGTACACACCATAAATCCATATACACACATACATAATCATGCAGGGCGAAACATAGCACAATTATGTATATATATATATATATATATATGAACAACTGGGAATATTCACAACGACCGATGCAGAAGCTTCTGAATTACAAGGAAGGCAACCTGGCAATGCCGTATGGGTTGGAACTTGTGTTCCAGTATGCAGCTGCCTATTAATGTTTTGTACTCGCGGACAACTATCCGATGGGTGGTACTAACATAGAAATACAACTGCATACAAATGTGTTACCTGTAGCTAGCAGGTAATATGAGGCCAGGGGAAGAGCAACACTGAAGTACCCTTGAACTCAGCTGATTTGAGACCCGATAAGGCGGACGTTTTATGCCTGTCTATCTAAGGCTAGAACAGTAGACTAGAACATTAACCCACATACAGCCGATAGGCAGTGTGTAAAGGGGTGGCAGGGGTTAATCTTAGGTCAAATATCAGTATAGAAGGAAAGTTAGTACATTATGACAACTAAGACAACTGTAAGGAACAGTAAACAGAAACTACAAGACAAACAAGATATAACAAGTACTATACTATAGCCTCCCGTGTGAGCAATACAGAACTTTCACATACCCAAAGTGTCTGGTTTCAGGGCGGCTGATAAGAGCTGTCTCACCAGGCGTAGATGAACAGATCGGCCCTCTGGAGTGTCGACTGGAGGAGGAGGAGGTGGGGGTCCAAAAAAGGAAAAGTATCAAAAAACAAAAAATGAATCTGAATTCACCGCTGAATCGTCACCCAGAAGGAATGCAAAAATAAAGTAAATTTGAACGCTGATTCTAAACACACCGGTCGAGAAAAAGATTATATAAAAAAAATTATAATTTCGGGTGGATGTTTAACCGTTTATCGAAGGACCATTAATAGAGTTGAATTTGAACCCTATGAATAAGGCACGAGCCCAAGAAAGATGAAAAGATGGTTTGGTACTAAGACCCCCCAATACCCGTCCAGTCAACACCCAAAGAAATGAGAGTCAGACACCTGGTACGTCCAAAAATGATCTATCTGTATTGCCCGAGTGTGCACACAGGAGACAGTACAAGTTACAGACAAGAATATCAATCACACACACACTGACATAAGACAACAAGCACTTCCACGCACAAACACACACTAATGCTTCAATAACAGGCAATAGTATTTATACACAGTTGGACTTCAATGACATCAGACATAGGTGCATCCTTATGATTGGCTTTAAGACCCTCAGACGTAGGATGGGAGTCGTAGGATGGACAGGCGTCTGGCTGTCTTAATAATAAGTTGTTGTTCATCTTAGGATGTCCTTGTGTACAATTCTCGGTTCCATAAACAAGTTGTTCCTTCGATATCATAGGACATGTGCATGGTTTTATCTGTGACAGGATGACAGCTGACAAAAGGGAATTAGTGACGATGCCGGGTCAAACAGAGATATCGGTCATCGTACAGAGATACAGGTCATTAGGACATTAAACACAAAACGTTGACCAAGACATGTTTTTACTGATTGGGAACATATGGAGCCAGCACCAGATAGCAAATATGGAGCCAGCTACATGGCCTTGGTAGAGAAAGTATAGTAGAGTTACCAAAGGCATGTTTAAAAGACTGAAGTACAGGCCCAAAAAGACATCACTATATTAATTTGACTGGTTAGATCGATATTTCTAGATCATATCAATCTGGTCCACAAAACATATCTATCACGGAACAAGTCCGAATTTTGCGTATATTCGCATAATCGCCGGTG
>NC_139947.1:6879309-6886809 GCF_963454915.1 Gymnoscopelus microlampas | reverse complement strand
TGGAAACACTCTAAACACACTAAAAAAATACCTCAAAATTGCACTTAAGTACAGTACTTGAGTAAATGTACTTTACACTACGGCCTGGAAGCCAGTGAAGGGAACACAACAGGGGGAGGTATGTGAATATTTTGGGAGGTTGAAGAGCAGGCATTCTGGATCATTTTGTGTGTGGGCGTTTCCTTATAGAGCCACGCCCCCCTCCCATCACGTCATCTATGACAACGAGCTGCCAGGCAGCGATGCGACGGCCCTCTACAGCGTGGTCAAACCCCGGGCTAAACCAACCAACTCCGGCCTTTCTGCAAATCCCATCTACGACATGGCAGGACCAACCAATCCAAGGCTGGGGGAGGGGTCAGAGTCACTAGGCAACAGCAAAAAATCGGAATCGTTTACAGGTAAGGGGACGGAAAAAAAGAAAGACTTGTATGGTGTACTGTACAGTATGTTTATAAATATCTTACCTACAATGTTTTAGGTGTAGGTTTTTACCTCTCTCAGTCAGTGTGTATTAAACCAGACTGACTTTAGACTATGAAGTCATAACAATATATCGGTTTGGCCGATATTTCAGCCATTATTTTGGTATCTCATATATTTTTTGTATCTCCATTTTTTTTAAAATCACTTCCAACCTGTCATAATTGTTTTTAGGCGTGTCACTATAGTTGAACAAACTAAAATCTAAAATCTTCAAAAACGGCAGTAAAGTAGGCTTCAAGCTCACAATGTGTTGTGTTGAGGATGCAGTGCGTTGTGAACTTATATGTAGCTCAGCAATTTTTACAAACTATAGATTTTTAGCGGATCCTGCTCTATACCTGGCTTTTGCGTCAACGTTCTGATTGGTCAGACACGTCAACAAAGTGATTGGTCAAGCTTCACGTGACACATGGCTATAAACACATTATAAACACATATCGATGACAAAATGTATCAAAGGCGCCGCTACCTTCACACAGGGTGTGATTTTTACATTAGAGTTCGGCCCTCATACGTCGCACCGCCGATCCGACCAATGTCAACACTGATGTCCTCAGTATATGCCCATACATGGGCATGCCCCCTTTTGCGCCCATGTATGGAGCTGACCGATTTGTTTGCGGCTGATGCCATGGCGACACATTGAGGTTAGACAACACACTCCATATTTGGGCGTAGCTGCGTTGGGAGCTCCTTATATGGTTTTGGCTGAGTCAGAGTGACGTTAGAGTGACGCCGTCCCGTCGGCCCACCCATTAGCCAATTTGAATATAGGATTATTTTAATAGGACTTAGTGGATAAATATATTGAATTGAATTTCACATTGTGTGTATTTACTTGTTTGCTTATTAGTTATTATGCTCCAGAAATAAAAACTGCAATCAAATCAAAGATTTGAAGCAATGTTTTGACAAAATATGGAGGGTCGAGGACTCCAAATTCAGGATCAGCATTGGACTCAAAACTCTGGCATCGGTCAGGCTTTTTTCAGACAGCTTGTATTTAAGCAGTGTTGATTAGGCACTAGGCAGTGCATTAAACCAGTGTGCGCATTATTATACATTTGGACATCTTAGTTGATCAGATAAATGAGTAAAAGACATGTCCACACAGTGACTGTATGTCCCTCTGTTATCTTAGATGACAGACAGTCATCCACAGATGATGATTATGAAGACGTCTCCAATCTACCCAAAACACCTGGACCCATGGGTACGGTACACAACTACTCTCTGTCTGTCTGTCTGTCTGTCTGTGTGTGTGTGTGTGTGTGTGTGTGTGTGTGTGTGTGTGTGTGTGTGTGTGTGTGTGTGTGTGTGTGTGTGTGTGTGTGTGTGTGTGTGTGTGTGTGTGTGTGTGTGTGTGTGTGTGTGTGTGTGTGTGTGTGTGTGTGTCATTACTTGAGTCGCAATTTAGGCAACAGATAAGTTAAACAATATAGACCCAGTCTAGTAAAGGTGTACTTACTTCATATAATTACAAATATGAATGATAATGATTCATAGATAAGTCCTAATAAAAAGCAGAACCTACTGTAGCAAGCTCACACGTTTGAGTGTTACTTGCATAATGTCCTATAATGTAAACCGCACTTCAAACCCAAATATGTCTGAGAAATGTTTACATTTCCTCCTTCTGCTGCGTGTTTTTAAAAAAGTGTTGCATAGCGAGTGCTGACAACTTCACTTGCTATACTCTGGTTTTAACAAGAAACATGGAGACTGCCATGCTCAACTAAAACGTTGTCAGACTATTATCAGGATGAGAAAACAAAGCGACCAAACCTACACTGTGTCGAATGAGAGCAGGGCGACTGTGGTTCAGCAAGACCGATATTTAAATAAGAGACGGGCAATTTCTCCTATGAAAGCAAACAGGCAGGTGCTCGAGCACTGGTTGGCCCCTATGTGTGCACCCGATGGAGGCACTGCATGCTACACAGGTTACAGGTTAAACTGCATGCTACACAGGTCACAGGTTAAACAAGTTTGGAACTAGTGATGTGTCGTTCATGATCGATTCGTTCAAAAGAACTAGTTCATTTTCCGTGAACGAGCTCGTTCACTTTCTGAAACTGTTACGTTCACGCGCGACGTAAAAAAAAAACGCTCCCGCGATGGTGTTGTGCACACATTATAAAACATACATTAACCACTTTAGCCCTATTTTATACCTAGGCTATTTGAAAATAGCAGATCTACAAGCTCACAACGCGTCGCATCGCGACACGTTGTGAGCTTGTCGGTCGGCTATTTTCAAATAGTACTTTTGCTTTTGGTATTTTAACTATATTTTGATGCCAATACTTTTGTACTTTTACTCAAGTACATTTTGAACACTAGAAAATAGTGCTACTGAACGTGAACGTGAACGAATCATTTGAACGAACCATTGCCGTGAACGAAATCATTCGTTCACTGAAATGAACTTTTTTTCCCACCACTATTTGGAATGAATACCAGGCTTTTCCTCCGAGGTGGAAGGTCTGGTGACGCGAGCTTATGGTACAGTAAATGTAAAATTATCCACACCTCCCTCACACCTCCGTCACCATTACCACTGAATGGCGGGTTAGTCATCTAGGCTCTGTAAGAGCTTGTAAAACATTCATGTTTGAAGAGTGGGTACTCTGAGTGCTTTCCTCCTGTGAGCAACACAGCATGAGGGCAAGCACATGTTAGATTTGGGGGTGGGGTGGGGGTGTACAAAATGGTTCCATTTGGACACTCTCAGAGTTATGGGGGTCCTTGAAATGTAAAAGTTTGAGCACCACTGTGCTTCTGTGCTACACTAAATGGAACAGAGCCTTTTACGGTAATTGGCGAAAGAGTTGTGAAGGCACAATTCTAAAGTGACGCTTTAAGGACTTTTAAACCCCTTTTATGCCTCTAAAATGAAGAAATTAGAAACAAAATAACACCATTACTGCGTCAATAGTAATCAACAAAGAGGCAAAAATTGTGAAAATGCAGGAGTAATTGTAGAGTAGTAAAAGAAACAACACATATTCAAGTAAAGTACAGACACTCAAAATGTGTTACCTATGTAGGCTATCGTAGTCAAGTAAATCTACTGTTACTGTTCACTGTCCACCTCAACAATGTACATGTATGTATGTATGTACAATTAAACGGGAATGAAGAAATGTGTAAAAGAGCTGTCTTACATTGCACCTTAGAAAAACTAGCTATAGTCTGTCTGTCTGTCTGTCTGTCTGTCTGTCTGTCTGTCTGTCTGTCTGGTTAGTGGGATGTTATTAGATTTATATATTGTATATATTGTTTTATATTTTAATGTTTTAATGTATATTGTTTATATTTTAACGTTTTGATGTATTTTGTTTTATAATTTTAGGTTTTAATGTATTTTATTTATATTATAAGGTTTTAAAGCCGTTTTATATTATTAGGTTTGTATATTGTATATTATTTATATTATAATGTTTTAATGTATATTGTTTTATTTTATTAGGTTTTAATTGTCGTATAAAGAAGCCCAGAGGACCCCGTGACCCTCCTGCTGAGTGGAGCCGATAACTGGATTACACTGGACTGGACTGGACTGGACTGGACTACATTACACTGGACTGGTCACTAGACTGGACTGGACTGGACTGGACTAGACTGGACTACATTAGACAGGACTGGACTAGACTAGACTAGACTAGACTGGACAACATTACCGTGGACTGGTCACTAGACTGGACTGGACTACATTAGACAGGACTAGACTGACTGGACTGAGTTGGCTTCTGGACAATAGTTGTCTCCAGACCAATGCTAATAATGCTAACGAGCTCATTTCTTTACTTATTTATTACATGGTTACGCATTATTATAACATTTGGCATTATTGAATATAACTGAATACACAATTTTCTTGTAAATAGATTTTTTGACCACTCAGTGAGAGTAGCAACTTTTCAGTAAAAGAATGTGTATTTTGACAAGATTTCGTTTCTGACGTTCTCCATGGGAGGGACGGTCTGAGGTTCATAGTGAACGTGTGTGTGGTCATTTCTGCCTTAACTGACAATTCTGTGAGATCCAGTGAGTGTGGCTCTTATGTCTCTCGTCTTGTATACATACAAAGCTGGATTTCAGAATATGTATAAAGAATGTAACATTAAAAGTTGTGATAATTATAAAGGTGCTTGAGTCTTTTTGATCATAGGGAACAAGGTTTGTTTGACCGTCGTTGCCCCTCAGTTTGGCCTTGTGCCCCCCTCAGTTTGGCCTTGTGCCCCTCAAGAAAAAATGATGAAATAGGCTCTATAAACAGCAGCCATATTATCACTTCCTTCACAGGTGTTACCAATGATACTAATGAAGGCTCTATTCCATTTAGTCTAGCACAGTGGTTTCCACGAGCCCCATAACTCTGAGAGTGTACAAATGGAACCAAATGGACCCTTACGGGTCCATTTGGTTCCATTTGTACACTCTCAGAGTTACACAACTGTAAGGGGCCATTTGGAAGCCCATGAGGGTCCCTGGACCCCAACGTTGGACCCACTGGTGTAGCAGAGTGTTTCCAGTGAGCCAACATGCAACAACATCAGCACCCTGACTCTGTTTGACCAGAATGGAACAGAGCCTTCATTAGTATCATTGGTAACACCTGTGAATGTCTTCATAATATGGCTGCTGTGAATAGAGCCTATTCCAGGCCTGGTGTGCAGTCTTACTATTGTCCGGTGAGGGGTGTTGTGTGTGTGATTGTGTGTGTGCTCTAGATCAGTGGTGTTCAACAGGGGGTCCGTGACGCCTAGGGGGTCCTCAGAGTTACTACAGGGGGGCCACCACATCTTTGTGTGATACGATTTTTATGTTTACATTAACCACGTGAACCCTATAGCATCCCGATTCTGAGGAGAACTTTAGCCAAAAATATCTCCAAATATCTCCAAGATAGCAGATCTCCAAGCTTGTAGATCTGCTATTTTTGGCGAAGAGGTTTGGTGTAGAGGGAAAAAAAGAGCTGACCAAGTTTAAAAAAAATAGTTTAATCTGAAACACAATTTTATACAATATAGAGGGGGTCCCCTGCTTCATCTCTCTCTCAGCCAGGGGGTCCTTAGCCTGAAAACGTTGAAGACCCCTGCTATAGATTGATTTAAATCATGTAAAACAGGTCTCCAGTAGCACTGTGGAGGGTGGAGGGTTCTGTTCCACCGTGCCCTGCTCAAAGACACTGTGTCAAATACACACTGCAGGTTTCTTCTGTCGTTTCCAACACTGATCACCAGGGGGCAGCAGAGTAGCAGAAGAAATGCTCAGTAACCGGTGGGTCATATGATCTCTCTCTCTCTCTCTCTCTCTCTCTCTCTCTCTCTCTCTCTCTCTCTCTCTCTCTCTCTCTCTCTCTCTCTCTCCCAGTGTGGGTGTGAACTAGAGTTAAAAATATATGTATTTTATATAATTCTTCTCTTCTGTGTGTGTGTGTGTGTGTGTGTGTGTGTGTGTGTGTGTGTGTGTGTGTGTGTGTGTGTGTGTGTGTGTGTGTGTGTGTGCGTGCGTGCGTGCGTGCGTGCGTGTGTTAATCTTATTCAGTTCATGCTAATGTGAAACATGAGTCTAACGACCTGCTGTCACAGACCTGAAACCCTGTGTACACACGCACGCACGCACGCACGCATGCACACACACTAAACACGTACACACGCACGCACACTCGCAAGGTGCCCTGTGTGAGTGTACGCACACAAGTACGCATACACTGTGACGCACACACGACACATAGGTGCGCACACATGCACGCACACACACACGCACGCAGGCACGCACGCAGGCACGCACGCACGCACGCACACACGCGCACACACACACACACACACACACACACACACACACACACACACACACACACACACACACACACACACACACACACACACACACACACACACATTGACCTCTCGTTCATTATAGAGTAGGAAGAAGAAAGATTTGCAAAGTGAATGTAAGAGAGAGAGACAAAGACGGAGAGAGAGAGACACACAGACAGACAGACAGACAGACAGACAGACACACACACACAGACAGACAGACAGACAGACAGACAGACAGACAGACAGACACAGAGAGACAGAGAGAGAGAGAGAGAGAGAGAGAGAGAGAGAGAGAGAGAGAGAGAGAGAGAGAGAGAGAGAGACAGACAGACAGACAGACCACAGATAGATGCATTCCTACATTTTATCGCTGAAAATAACGTCCGGAGCAAAAATCCCAAACTGGCTTTTTAACAAAATGATCGTACAATTGAGCATAGCATCACCCTCGGTACCCTAATTGACAACCAACCACATAAACAAACACAAAAGCACATTTTTTGTCTGCTGTTTTGTCCGATCGGATTTGGCTCGAGAGTCTGCTTCACACACTGTTGGAAAGTGACCTATGACCTCATCAAATCAATGCATATAGAGTAACAACAAGTGTGCTGTCTGTCTCTAGATTGATGGAAAACACACAGACTGCTCTCCCCAAAGCTGGGGGGGGGGGGGGGGTAAGGCTGCGTTCACACTGACTGCTACAGAAGATACAAAGATACACAAAGCATCTCTGTCACTGGGTCGCTGTTGAAGTGTCGATCAACGCGATCGTTGGCGTCAGCGTGCATCAGATGAGTGCAGAAACACAGAAAGGAAAATATGGCTGCCGTCTTCACTTTTTGTGTTTTTAAAGGGATTCACCCAAAAAAATAACTTTTGGCGGACTGGTAGGCAGTGGTTCCGGTGGGAGATACAAAGGAGACTCTTTGTGTCTCCTACCGGAACCGCTGCCGGTCGTCAAATTATTGGCTTAGGAATGCGACAAAAACAAAACGATATCCATAAATTCAAGTAAGTCTAATCAATAGAAACAAGTCATTTTAGGGGTGGACTATCCCTTCCATGCCCTTCTTGATCATACTACAGCGTCACAAAAAAAGCAACAACAGTAGCAGATCCGCAAGCTCGAAACGCGATCTGCTACTTTTGCTCATTTGATTCCTTGAATCCTCCAAAGTAA
>NC_139947.1:6859309-6874309 GCF_963454915.1 Gymnoscopelus microlampas | reverse complement strand
AGAATATGACCATATGACCAGTGGTGGAAAGTAAAGTAAATTTACTTAAGTACTGTAGACCGGGAGCCAGGCCCAGCCCTCATAATGTTTTCTGCTAAATTTTTTTCACTATGATTTCCTGTTAGCATATACCTTGGGCCATCACAAGTTCATACTGACCACCCCCAACTCGGGGCCGTTTGGTCTCAGGGCCCCCAAAACCCCCTTTTTGGGGGTGAAATTATGTTAATGGCAATATTCATTTACTAAAATTACATAAATTGTCTTAAACATATGAAATTCGGCATGGAGTATCCTGACACATAGGGGTAAGTAGCAAAATAGGATTCTAGTGCTTGCTACCATTGTACTTTTAAATATGACCACAACATCCCCAGAAAAACAAAAAAAAATACTGTCCGCTTGACACATAACAACAAAGATGATTATTTCCCAGCACTTTATGGTGAATATCACTGCCTCACTTGTATATAGAAAACTTCCCATGTCCCTAAGCTTCAATTTGAGCCCAAGATGACCTTTGTATCTTGAACATTACTCTTTCTGTAGCCAACATTCTGCATTATACCTCAAATCGGAGAAAATTGAATATTCAGTCATAGTAGAGACCCTAGGAGTGGTCCACGCGCGACTGTTTATTTTCTTTTCTAGTTTGACTTTTTTGGCATCCTTAGGACCTCTAATATAGGGATTTCGATGATCCCAAGAAAAAAAGTGGTCCAAAGTGTGTTTTTTCAATGTTTTATTACCCCTATGAGACCTGCGGGATTGCTGGCTGGAACGCCGGCGAGACTGTCTTTCGGAGACTATGGCGCGCTCAAATTTAGACGTAGCCCAAAGATAGAGATACCATTAGATTTTCAATGGGACCAACCTTGTCATGCTACCTTGTCGGGAAGGGGGCTAAATACCTAATGATTCAAAGTTAGACAACAGTTTGGTGAGGGAAAAACATCACCTCAATATATGTGAATGGAAATGGGTTACATGGATATCTACAGCCTCCCATGTACAGACATGCCAAATGTATGCCAATCTCACGCAGTTTTGGGTAAGAAACATGCAGTTTTTTCCATGCAGTATACAAATACAATACAAATGTCCGCCTATTGTAAATAGGAGACCACTTTACTGTATCTATAGCTGTATGAGACCACTGTACTGCATCTATAGCTGTATGAGACCATTTGACTTTATCTATTGCTGTATGATACCACTGTACTGCATCTAGAGACCACTGTACTGTATCTAGACCACTGTACTGCATATATTGCTATATGAGACCACTGTACTTCATCTACAGCTGTATGAGACCATGACTGTATTGCATCTAGACCACTGTACTGCATCTATATCCCACTCTACTGAATCTATAAACCATTGTACTGCATCTTAAGACCACTGTACTGCATCTAGAGACCATTGTACTACATCTTAAGACCACTGTACTGCATCTAGAGACCACTGCACTGGATCTATAGCTGTATGAGACCACTGCACTGCATCTATTAGACTAACTACTGTATCTATAGACCACTGTAGTGCATCTGTAGACCACTCTAGTGCATCTGTAGACCACTGTCATGATCTTTAGACCGCTCTAGTGCATCTGTAGACCACTCTAGTGCATCTGTAGACCACTGTCATGATCTTTAGACCACTCTAGTGCATCTGTAGACCACTCTAGTGCATCTGTAGACCACTCTAGTGCATCTGTAGACCAGTCTAGTGCATCTGTAGACCACTGTCATGATCTTTAGACCGCTATAGTGCATCTGTAGACCACTCTAGTGCATCTGTAGACCACTGTCATGATCTTTAGACCACTCTAGTGCATCTGTAGACCACTCTAGTGCATCTGTAGACCAGTCTAGTGCATCTGTAGACCAGTCTAGTGCATCTGTAGACCAGTCTAGTGCATCTGTAGACCAGTCTAGTGCATCTGTAGACCACTCTAGTGCATCTATAGACCACTCTAGTGCATCTGTAGAACGCTCTAGTGCATCTGTAGACCACTCTAGTGCATCTGTAGACCACTCTAGTGCATCTGTAGACCACTCTAGTGCATCTGTAGACCACTCTAGTGCATCTGTAGACCACTCTAGTGCATCTGTAGAACGCTCTAGTGCATCTGTAGACCACTCTAGTGCATCTGTAGACCACTGTACTGCATCTGTAGACCACTCTAGTGCATCTGTAGACCACTGTCGTGATCTCTAGACCACTCTAGTATATATGTAGACCACTTTAGTGCATCTGTAGACCACTGTACTGCATCTACCAAGTCTTTGCGGTGACCGCCCCCCACTGGGGGCAAGCTGTTCTTGAGCCTGGGTCCCCCCCAGGCTCTGTGTCCCCCCCAGGCTCTGTGGACCACTGGACCAATGGTCTATAGATGCAGTACAGTGGCCTAGATACAGTACAGTGGTCTCTAGATGCAGAACAGTGGTCTATAGATGCAGTACAATGGTCTATATATGCAGTACAGTGGTCTAGATACAGTACAGTGGTCTCATACAGCTATATATGCAGTACAATGGCCTATATATGCAGTACAGTGGTCTATAGATACAGTACAGTGGTCTCATACAGCTATAGATGCAGTACAGTGGTCTCATACAGCAATAGATAAAGTACAGTGGTCTCATATAGCAATAGATAAAGTACAGAGGTCTCATACAGCTATACAGTAGATACAGTAAAGTGGTCTCCTTTTTACAATAGGCGGAAATTACATATTTGTACTGCATTCAAAAAACTGCATGGTTCCTGCCCAAAACTGCATGAGATTGGCATACATTTGGCATGTCTGTACAGGGGAGGCTGTAGGTATCCATGTAACCCATTTCCATTCACATATATTGAGGTGACAGCTCAAGGGACCATTTGGAAAATGTTGATGGCCGTTTTTCCCTCGCCAAAATGTTGTGTAACTTTGAATCATTAGGTATTTAGCCCCCTTCCCGACAAGGTAGCATGACAAGGTTGGTCCCATTGGAAACCTGAGGTTGTCTAGAATCAAATGGTATCTCTATCTTTGGGCTACGTCTAGCGCGCCATAGTCTCCGAAAGACACGCTGGCGTTCCAGCCAGCAATCTCGCAGGTCTCATAGGGGTAATATAACATTGAAAAAAACACACTTTGGACCACTTTTTTTCTTGGGATCATCGAGATCCCTATATTAGGAGGTCCTAAGGATGCCAAAAAATCCAAACTAGAAAAGAAAATAAGCAGTCGCGCGTGGACCACTCCAAGGGCCTCTACTATGACTGAATACTCAATTTTCTCCGATTTGAGGTATAATGCAGAATTTTGGCTACAGAAAGAGTAATGTTCAAGATACAAAGGTCATCTTGGGCTCAAATTGAAGCTTAGGGACATGGGAGGTTTTCTATATACAAGTGTGGCAGTGATATTCACCATAAAGTGCTGGGAAATAATCATCTTTGTTATAATTTGTCAAGCGGACAGTATTTTCTTTTGTTTTTCTGGGGATGTTGTGGTCATATTTAAAAGTACAATGGTAGCAAGCACCAGAATCCTATTTTGCTACTTACCCCTATGTGTCAGGATACTCCATGCCGAATTTCATATGTGTAAGACAATTTATGTAATTTTAGTAAATGAATAATTCCATTAACATAATTTCGCCCCAAAAAAGGGGGTTTTGGGGCCCCTGCGACCCAACGGCCCCGAGTTGGGGGTGGTCAGTATGAACTTGTGATGGCCCAAGGTATATGCTAACAGGAAATCATAGTGAAAAAAATTTAGCAGAAAACATTATGAGGGCTGGGCCTGGCTCCCGGTCTACTGTACTTAAGTACAATCTCGAGGTATTTTTACTTGCTATTACTAGGTATTACTACTTGAGTATTTCCAATTTCCAGTACTTTTACTTCTACTCCACTACATCTTGAAGGCAAATATTGTACTTTTACTCTGTACTTTTAATATTGTACTTATATTGTACTTTAGTGACTATAGTTACTTAGTAGATTTAGATTGTTATAACAAAACAGACATTAACCACTTCAGCTCTATATATATTTTGGCCATTTGAAAATAGCATACTTGTAACAGAGTATTTCTATAGTGCAGTATTGATACTTTTACTTAAGTAAAACATTTGAGTACTTTTTTCCACCACTGCATATGACAGGATATGCCTGGCATACGTGAGACTATGTGAAAGTTGACTGTGGTGTTCAACTGTTGTGTTAACTGCTGTACACCATGCACTCTGTGTGTGTGTGTGTGTGTGTGTGTGTGTGTGTGTGTGTGTGTGTGTGTGTGTGTGTGTGTGTGTGTGTGTGTGTGTGTGTGTGTGTGTGTGTGTGTGTGTGTGTGTGCGTGTGCGTGTGCGTTTTAATCGTTTGTAACCACAGGCCTTTCTTGCACTCCCATCATGCTTTGCTGTAATCATAGGACCCTTCCAAACCACACACACACACACACACACACACACACACACACACACACACACACACACACACACACACACACACACACACACACACACGCGCGCGCGCATGCACGTGTGCGTACACACAGCTGGGAGCTCTTTCTGTCTGTCAGTCACACTACCTCTGAAAACCACTAAGTACAACTCTCACTCCTGTGTATGTGTGTGTGTGTGTGTGTGTGTGTGTGTGTGTGTGTGTGTGTGTGTGTGTGTGTGTGTGTGTGTGTGTGTGTGTGTGTGTGTGTGTGTGTGTGTGTGTGTGTGTGTGTGCGCGTGTGTGTGTGTGTGTGTGTGTGTGTGTGTGTGTGTGTGTGTGTGTGTGTGTGTGTGTGTGTGTGTGTGTGTGTGAGAGAGGAACTACTGGCAATAAGTGGAGTTTGCTTCGTGGCAGAATGGCACACACACACACACACACACACACACACACACACACACATGCGCACGTGTGCACACGCACACACACGCACACACACACACACACACACACGCACACACGCGCACACGCGCACGCGCGCGCACGCACACACACACACACACACACGCACACACGCGCACACGCGCGCGCACACACACACACACACACACACACACACACACACACACACACACACACACACACACACACACACACACACACACACACACACACATTAAAGCACATACATCCACACATGCTACAACACTAAAATACACACACATGCAGGAGACCACAGACATCCTGGGGGAGAGAGAGAGAGAGAGAGAGAGAGAGAGAGAGAGAGAGAGAGAGAGAGAGAGAGAGAGAGAGAGTATCAGCTGTTGATTTTCTCTCAAACTCCTCAGTTTTTCCTCTCTCTCTGAAACTCTCCGTTCTGTGTGGAGTCGGTCCAGAGTGTTCTAATAGCAGCATGACTTCCTATCCATCTCTGACGTCATGCCGATGATGTCATGTTCATGATGTCCTGTTGACCACATCATGATCAGCCGTTCCCAAATATGGAGGGATGGCAGGACGGTGGACCTGAGAACTCCACATGACTCCACACGACACAACTCAACGCCACACGCCTCGCCTCGACGTTACATTGCCTCGACACGACAGGAGTAGAAACTACTTTTCATGTCAAAACGAAAGAGGGTACCCTGCTGATGCCCTCAATCAGTGGCAGTGGTGTAAAGTAACCTAGTACATGTACTCAGGGACTGTATGAGTACAATTTCGAGGTATTTTTACTTTACTGGAGTATATCCAATTTTCTGTTCTTTTACTTCTACTCCACTACATCTCAGAGGTACTTTTACTCCACAACAATTATTTGAAAACTTTACTAACTAGTTACATTGTAGATTTTTGATTATAATTACAAAACCACTTCAGCCCTACATACATTTCAGTCATTTGAAAATAGCCGATCTACAAGCTCACAATGCGTGACGATGTGACGCATTGGGACGCACTGTGAGTTTGTAGATCGGCTATTTTCAAAAGATTTTATACATTTGAAAACTTGTGAAAGGGGACATTTTGCATAATGAGTACTTTCTACTTTTGGTACTTTAAGTACATTTTGATACCAATACTTTTGTACTTTTACTCAAGTACATTCTATTTTGAATTCCAGACTTTTACTTGTAAGGGCACGGCCCCACCGCACTTCTATTTTACCTCTGGGGCGGAATCTGACAATGCTTTGTCAATGCAAATGTGTGGATTCATGGTCTTGTGCTTAATTCCAGTCCACGCATTTGCATTGACAAAGCTGTCTTGTCTTATAATGCGATTTATATTGTATGCTGTTATGTTGCTTAGAATGGCTTTATTTTGAAAGACAAATGTACCCTTATATTGAAAGGCCCTCTTGACAAGAAGAGGCCACTGCGACATTAGGCCCTCTTGATTAGAAGAGGTCGTTAAGTTAAGGCAGGTGTGTGAGTTAAGCTAATTGCACTGGATACAGAACAGCTGTGTGAGCCTGCAAACAGCATTTTATGTCAGTAGCAGCAGAGAGTGCATGCTCTTCATTTCTGTGTCCTTTTCTGATGCTTGTCAACTTAACCTTCTACATACCTTCACCAGGAGGCAATGCTGTAAGCTATAATTCATTTGGAAGCTATAATTTCATGTTGTTGTGACAATTTCATGTATGCATAATTAAGTTAAATAAGTTAATGTTAAAAACGGCAATTAATGGTTATTGTGTATTAAAAATGACTGTATTTACAAGCCACTGTAAAGAAAACAGGACAACATCTCATGTTACATTGTACATTATGTTTGATTTCAGTTTTTACTCCATGACCTGTAATAATGAAGAATCTTCAGTAAAAGAACAAGTCTTACATCACGACTCTGTCATCATTTCTATGGGAAGTGGAGTTTAGTTCGCTGTTGAGCTGAAGTTCAGCACACTTTGGCAAGAACAGCACAAAAGCATTGGCAGATTCCGCACTGAGGTCAAATAAAAGTGCGGTGGGACCGCGCCCAAACAGAGTAGCCTATTTCTACATTTCAGTATTGATACTTTTACTTATAAGTAAAAGATGTGAGTACTTTTTCCACCACTGATCAATGGGGAAGAAGAGGACTTTTTTTCACCAACATCGTGTCCAAGACCTTGAGGAAGTCATTCTGCTTATATTACTGTCTAATCCCCTGTTATACTCCCATTAGTCAGTCCTCCCTGATCTGCATGCAACCTGGTAGCCACAGCCGGGCTGCTGACGGGCCGGCTACCAGGAACAGGGACCGTCATTTACCCCTCGTCCTGGCCCTCTCTCAACTGGCTGCCAGCGTTTGATTGATTGAATACTTAGAAGTTTGCAAAAAAAAAAGCACATGAAAGCACAGTTCAATACAAGGTCAGCTAATAGGAATTTAACAAGAAATGACCAAAGTCATAATAAAGCTGCATGTGGCAGGCTTTTTTTGCCCCAATCTTTTCATAGACCTGATTACTTGTTTTTTGGATTGCTTGTTTCTCTCGCCAAACCTGGCAACATTAGCGTAGCGTCACAGAATCTGCGACCCTAAACGCTCTAATGTTTTTTATATAAGTGGTGGCAACATTTTGTGACACCACACGGGTCTTCCCAACAATAGCTAAGATTGAAGTCAGTGTGAACATGGCCAAATAATAACTTAATAGCCAAACTAGGTCTAATGAAGCATGCTAGCATTTAGGCTAACCCTCCTGCCTGAGGCTGCAGTAAAAGTTGCACTGTCTGTGAATGAGGGGAGGCAGCGGAGCAGGGTTACTGCGGGGGGGGGCTTTTTGACCCCTCCTCCTTCCTCAGGGTCACCGCAGGTCGTCCTGACTAGGAGCTCCAGGCGGCTCAGGGCTGACCGACCGATCACGCCTTTTCTGTCACAGCCCCCCGAGACCACTGGTTCTCAAAGGTTTTTATATGAGGACCCTGGACCACATTTTTATGCAGTGGTGGAAAAAGTATTATGTTTTACTTAAGTAAAAGTATCAATACCGCAATAGAGAAATAATCTGTTACAGGTAAAAGGCCTGCGTTCAAAATGTTACTTGAGTAAAAGTACACAAGTATTGGCATCTAAATACACTTAAAGTCCTAAAAGTAAAAGTACTAACATGTTTGAAAATAGCCGATCTACAAGCTCACAACGCGTCGCGATGTAGATCTGCTATTTTCAAATAGCCTATGTATACAGTAAGATAGGGCTAAAGTGGTTAATGTATGTTTCATAATATCATAATTTGTATCTGAAAAGTAACTAGTAACTAAAGTTGTCAAATAATTGTAGTGGAGTAAAAGTACTGTATTTGCCTCTGAGATGTAGAAGTAAAAATACATCAAATTGTACTTAAGTACAGTACTTGAGTAACTGTACTTAGTTACTTTACACCACTGTTTTTATGGGCACTTGATTTATAATCACTTGAAATAAAGCATATTTAAACATAAAGCATACATTGGTAGCCTTGAATAATAATAATATCTATTTGAAAATACATTTAGAACCCTGATTCCTGCTTATTATGAGTCTTTAAGAGCTAAGAATAATAGTGTTTCTGTACACATTTAAATAGAAGCATACTATATGGCCTACAGATATTACCAGAACCTTAAGACGGGGTGTCGTGATTTTTTGTGATTTTGCCCCCCCCTAAAACATAATCATCAGGTATTATGGTTATACTAGGAGGAAGATTCTTTTCAAAAAAGTGTACAGAAATTGTTAAAATTATGTTTTTATGTGGACACGCCTCCAGTTCATTAAGTATACCTGGTTCTCACCTTAGCACCTCCTCCACCACCTTAGCACCACCCACCTGTCCTAGTCCCTCCTCCTCCTCATGCCCACACCTGTTGTGTTATGATAATGAGGGGGAGGGTATGTTTTTATTATGTCACTAAAGCGCTGTTTCTCTATTGGCACGTTTGACCCTCAAGGTTTCAGCCTCCAGGTAGAAACTCAAAATAGTCAGAGAAGACATAAAACACTATAAAAACACCACCAGGGGGGCTTAATGAAGTTCTATCAACCTCATAGACACATGAAAAACAGAAAAAGTGCAAAACCATGGCACCACCACTTTAAAGCTCCACTATGTAACTTTCCTGTTCTAGCCCAGATTTGAACCGGGTTTGGACCTTCGGGTCAAAATTTGTGTCAAACCAGAAAGAGGACTGTGTCAAAGGTTATGTCCAACATGTCCAACAGCATCTAAATGTCAGATCGGACGAGATTACATTGTATTCACTAGACAAAGTTACCTAATGCAACTTTAATGGGAAGGATACATTTATAATCTTTTCACTTGTCAATTAGCCCTGTTTTATACCAAGGCAATTTGAAAATAGCAGATCTACAAGCTCACGATGCGTCGCATTGTGAGCTTGTAGATCTGCTTTTACTTTAGGTACTTTAAGTACATTTTGATACCAATACTTACGTACTTTTACTCAGGTAAATCTTGAATTCCGGACTTTTACTTGTAACGGAGTATTTCTATATTGCAGTATCGATATTTTTACTTAAGTAAAACATTTGAGTACTTTTCCACCACTGCTACAAAGGCACGTGCACTCATTTGTTTTCAAATACTGTATGTTTTATACTTATGATAGAAATCATAGATATGTTAGATACTAGCATACTATCTCCCCTGGCCAGGACTAGGAGAGATATTAGGCGTGTGAGCCTCAGGCAGGGCTACTCTGTTACATGCAAGCCGTTACAAGCACTCCCAATAGGCTCTATGCACAGCAGCCATATTATCCAATGATACTAATGAAGGCTCTGTTCCATTTAGTGTAGCATATGATTTCCACAACCCCCATAACTCTGAGAGTGTACAAATGGAACCAAATGGACCCTTACGGGTTCATTTGGTTCCATTTGTACACTCTCAGAGTTATACACCCGTAAGGGGCCATTTAGAAGCCCATGAGGGTCCCTGGACCCCAACTTTAGACCCACTGGTGTAACAGAGTGTTTCCAGTGCGCCAAAATGCACAACATCAGCACCCTGACTCTGTTTGACCAAGAATGGAACAGAGCCTTCATTAGTATCATTGGTAACACCTGTGAATGTCTTCATAATATGGCTGCTGTGAATAGAGCCTATAGCAGATATACAAGCTCATATATAGAGCGGCACTCGGTGCCGGGTCGGAGGTGGAGAGAGAAAGAGAGACAAAAATACAGAGATAGATGATGAGTGATAGAGAGAACACAAGGTGATGGAGGACAGGAAGAGTGACAGACAGTGAAGAAAATACAATGATATACAAACAGAGGAGAGAGATGAAGATAAATATACAGAGAATAATGAGCAGGAAACCATAGAGAGAGAGGAGAGAGAGAGAGACATAGAGAGACAGAATATGAGAGAGAGAGAGAGAGAGAGAGAGAGAGAGAGAGAGAGAGAGAGAGAGAGAGAGAGAGAGAGAGAGAGAGAGAGAGAGAGAGAGAGAGAGAGAGAGAGAGAGAGAGAGAGAGAGAGAGAGAGAGAGAGAGAGAGAGAGAGAGAGAGAGAGAGAGAGAGAGAGAGAGAGAGAGAGAGAGAGAGAGAGAGAGAGAGAGAGAGAGAGAGAGAGAGAGAGAATGATAGAGAGAGAGAGAGAGGGTGAGACAGGACGACAGACAGAAAGAGAGAAAGAGAGAAGAGAGAGTCTGCATCATTCAGTCCTCGCACAAAACACCGTTGCTAAGCAACTGCAGCTTCACTTTGAAGTTTCTCTCATTGTTTTTTTAACAATCAGGTCAGAAAAGAACACACAAACACACACACACACACACACACACACACACACACACACACACACACACACACACACACACACACACACACACACGCACGTGTGTGCGCACGCACACAACCAGCTGACCAGTTAGTTTGCTGTTGTTAGTAGATGAAGTGTGTCATTAGTTTGGTGTAAACGTGGAGGAGTGTGTATACATTGTGTTACACATTGTGTTATAGCACTGGTTCTCAAACATTTTCACGTCTAGGACCCCCAAATTGATATGTATTTGGCCCATCTGAAAAGATACTGTGCCAGGGACCCCATAAGAGAAGAGTTGTGGTGCAAAATTGTTAAAATCATGTGGCTGTTGACTGTAGGTCAAACAGGGCATGAGTTATACCTGTTTTTTCAATCCATTGCTATAGCGACACCCCTTGGCCAATGGCTGTGAGTTTCATCTCTTGGCCGTTTTGCAAGCACTCTAGTCCGTTGGTTCTCTAAGTGGGGTCCGGGGACCCCCAGGGGTCCTTGGGGGGGTTCCAGGGGGTCCCCAGCTAAATGTGTTAATATAGCGTCACAATAATTTTAACCTTTTATACTTTGGCTATTCAAAAATGTATATATATATAGATATATGAGCTTGTAGATCTGCTATTTTAGAAAAATCGTGAATATTTGTGCCAATCTTTGAATACAATATTTTTTAAGCGAACATTTGTAACTCCAATCTTTGCTTCTGGGCGTCCCTGGATCAAAATATTTTTGAAATGGGGGTCCGTGGCTAAATACATATCATTTTAGGGGTCCTTGACATGAAAAAGTTTGAGAACCACTGCTCTAGTCTACCTTTATGCCAAGTTTTGCAAAAAGTGACAATATGATAATAGTAATAATAAAACTAACAAATACAATAGGGTGCCTAGTATGCACTACGTACTTAAGTTGGTCCCCTAATAAAACTAAAGTTATGTCTCTGCCGCACAGAGGTCGGTGGCGCTAAAGTGTTGAAAATCTGCTGTTGAATGGGCGGTGGGCACACTGTTAAATTTGCTGTTGAATGGGTGGTGGGTACACTGTTAAATTTGCTGTTGAATGGGTGGTGGGCACACTGTTAAATTTGCTGTTGAATGGGTGGTGGGCACACTGTTAAATTTGCTGTTGAATGGGTGGTGGGTACACTGTTAAATCTACTGTTGAATGGGTGGTGGGTACACTGTTAAATCTACTGTTGAATGGGTGGTGGGTACACTGTTAAATCTACTGTTGAATGGGCGGTGGGTACACTGTTAAATCTACTGTTGAATGGGTGGTGGGTACACTGTTAAATCTACTGTTGAATGGGTGGTGGGTACACTGTTCAATCTGCTGTTGAATGAGCGGTGGGCACACTGTTAAATCTGCTGTTGAATGGGTGGTGGATACACTGTTAAATAGGCTGTTGAATGGGCGGTGGGTACACTGTTCAATCTGCTGTTGAATGAGCGGTGGGCACACTGTTAAATCTGCTGTTGAATGGGTGGTGGATACACTGTTAAATATGCTGTTGAATGGGCGGTGGGTACACTGTTCAATCTGTTGTTGAATGAGCGGTGGGCACACTGTTAAATCTGCTGTTGAATGGGTGGTGGATACACTGTTAAATATGCTGTTGAATGGGCGGTGGGTACACTGTTGCGTCAGGTTGGAAGTTGTGTTGATTTTGACAGCAAATTTTGAGTCAGTTTTAGTCATAGTCTTTTGAATCACATTCCTTTTAGTTTTAGTCATATTTTAGTCATCTGAAATGTTTTACTGTTAGTCTAGTTTTAGTCGACTAAATATCATAAGATTTTAGTCGACTAAATCTACAGTTGATTTAGTCGACTAAAATGTATTTTGGCGGTGCCTTGATGGCGTCGTAATGCCTGATTTTACACTTGCTTGCATGCTGAAAATAGCCGATCTACTGTATAAGCTCACAATGCGTCACAGCGTGACGCGTTGTGAGCTTGTAGATCTGCTATTTTCAAAGCGCAACACCGAGTGCAACCAAACATAAAATGACTTGTCTTTTACTGAATCTCTTGACGAAATTGGCAACATTTTTTGTCTTAGTTTTTGCCATTATAGCCTAGTTTTTATCTAGTTTTCGTCAGTGAAAAAAGGTCGTCAACGAACATTTTTCGTCATAGTTTTAGTCGACGAAATCAACACTGGTCGGAAGTCGTAGGGAAGCGGTGAAAACGCACCGAGGCTTTCGGCCCGTCGGATAGCAACGGGCTTGTGGTTGAAAAAGACATTGAGCCATAGGCTATTTTTAGCACCTTAGTAGCCGTCTGTGGTGTCGGCTCTCAGGTGCATTCAGCAACTATTTTTCACACCTTCCAATAGACTGATCTCTCGGCTTCATTCGACTGCCAGTCTGTAATCTGTATTCTGCAGTAGTCTGTTTGGTGGAGAGCTACCTTAACAAATATAGGGTGTCTACCAGGGCAGGAATTTCAGGGAGGCCACAAAGTCCATGGCCATCGTTGCCCCTCAGTTTGGCCTTGTGCCCCTCAAAAAAGAAATGGCATGCCCTGAGACCACAGTGACCTTAATGCCCCAGCTGACTGTACCACTTTCTCCTCTCTATTCACAGCAGCCATATTATGAAGACGTTCACAGGTGTTACCATTATCAATGATACTAATGAAGGCTCTGTTCCATTTAGTGTAGCACAGTGGTTTCCACGACCCCCATAACTCTGAGAGTGTACAAATGGAACCAAATGGACCCGTACGAATAGAGCCTGTCTCTTTCTTATATTGTCTTTTGTTAATATTCTGACTTCTTAACTCCCCATCTTTAAACCAATCCAGTGACTTTGATTGGTGCAGGTTTGAGCATGGATCAGATTGTAAACACCATAATATTTTTTTTTCCCCACTGCAGATAGTCTACACATTACATTTAAAATCCTTAACCATTATATTCAATTCATTCTTTCAATGGACTAAAATCTTGTTTTATTTGATGGCCTTCCTGCCCTGGCCTTTGTGCCCTCAAAAAATGGACAACACCAAAGCAGGTCAAGTGGCCTTGCCCCTAAAATGATGAAATTCCAGGCCTGGTGTCTATGCACTATACGTGCGTGGCCGCCTAATTAAATATCAAAATATTGATTGTGTGAAATGAGTCACGACGTCATGTAGTGGACAAGAAATGCTGTTAGTCATTGTTCATTTTAGATTCACATACTGTCCAGCATCTCTCTTCCAAGTCTCTTTCATCTCTTCCATCCCCATTTACCCAGCATACACTGTATTCATATGATGTAATGTTATAATCATCTCCTCATTCCATTCTTTGACATCAGGACTTCTGGGCAGCCTCCAGTTACACAGCAGACTTCTGGCATCTGGAATAATGGCGACCTTAACAATAGTAATAATGCCGACCGTAACAATAGTAAATGTGTTATTTTGTTACATTGGGTCCCACTGCCCTGTCACCAAGGAGACAGAGCCGTGGTTGTGGAGGTCTAGTGTGAATCCCAAACATTTTGTCCAGGAATTCTAAAACTTTACACCAAAAGGGATGTATACCATGCAACATGTCCCAGATCATGTGCATATAAGTGACAAAATACGAACAATGCATGGTTTTTAAATTATTCACATTTTTGTTTTTCATTTCATATAGTGGGTGCGTTCGGAAATACAGCACTGAGCGCATTGGCCAATGCAAACTAACAGGCGAGTGCGCTCCGGCGCGCTATTTCCGAACGCACCCCATACGAAAGCAGAGAATCATTGCAAAAGATTGAGATATTTGGTTTAGATGGAGAAACTAGTTTTGGAAGTAGAGCTTATAGAATTTAATTGTATTAAATTGAATTGAAAACCCACAACAGGAAAAAAAAGTAGCCTTTCAATTCAATCAATTCAAAGGAGCTTTATTGGAATTGAGAAAACACACGTTTACATTTCCAAAAGCAATTGGTAAATACAAACAGTCAAAACTCAATGTATGTACTGTACAATTAAAATGGCAAAAAGAAAAGTGTAAACAGAGCTATGTAACTTATGAGAACTAGCTTACAAAGGTAGTGCCATTTTCCCATTAGACAGCCGACCCCCCCCCTGTTCTTGTACATATCTTTCCCCCCTTTTCTTATTCCTTTGGTTGTACATAGTGTTATATATATATATATATACATATATATATATATATATATATGTATATATATATATATATACTTTTTTTTGCTGTTTTATTTTTTATTTCTTTGTGAAATGATATTCGAACTGTGGTGCCACTATATATGTCTATGAATTGAATACCAAGCGCCTCATTGGAAACAAGTCCGCAAGGA